>NC_133618.1:155795779-155925779 GCF_048593235.1 Sminthopsis crassicaudata
TGGAGACTACTAAATTGTCTGTAGAGGAAACACAGTTATAGTATATAAATCAATTCTCACATCAGTACTGTACCAACTTTGTTACTTTAATTAACTTTCATTATTTTTAGACATTTCCTGGTCTTTGATCTTCAGTGACATTAAACTTTAGTCTTTCATTACAAATTGCTAAGGGGCAATTGTGGTCATGGGGGTAGGTTTTACTTTTGACTCTTGCCACAAACCCATTTATCTTCTAACTTCCCAATTCATGCTCCACCTCCACCTCTGTTATAATGATATTGTTTCTCATATTTTCACTGGAATGAGGCCAGTATTCCCTGTTAGCCAGTGAAAGATGTCTTTCTCTTTCTAAAGAGAAAAAATATAAAATAACAAAATGTTAATTGTTTCACCTAAATAGGAGAATTTAAAGTTTCTACATTTTTAAATTTTTATACATGCCATCAGACATCATTTTCCATGAATTTAGAGAAAAGGTCTTAGAACTAACATTTATATGACACTTAAGACTTACAATGTGCTTTCCAAATATCATCTCATTTTATACACACAACAATCCTGGGAGGTAGATACTCTTATTATCCCTACATTACAGATGATGAAACTGATGGAATGTATAGAGGTTAAGTGATTTGTTCATAATTACCCAGTGAGTATCAAAACTGAGGCACAATTTAAACTCAGGTCTTTATGACTTCATAATATCGAAGACTTACCTAAGTATGAGTTTCATGTGATAACAAACTCAGACTTCATGCAAAATGGTAGACTATTCACTAATAATCAGTGAAATGAAGACCTTTGCATGTTATTAAATTGAATATAATCAATTCTTATTCAAAGAATCTTTCTTTCCTCATCATGTTATTGACTCCAGTGATCGAATTTCGATTTTTTTAGATCAGTCAGGTCTGATTTGTTTGCCAGATTTCTGCCATGACATTATCCGCTCCCTGTAAAATCACTTAGGTCTTTATTATCAAACTGAAGTTCATGATTCATCAGGTCCATGATGTTTGGTCTCTTAGGTAACTAGTACCAGATAACAGTACAATTTTTCCACAATTGACTAATCTCCAAACCTCAAAACAGCCTTATTTTTTCATTCAATCAGTCAATAAAAGGAAAGGAGGTGGGGTAGATTGCCATAAATCCTGGGGCAAGGAATGAAATGAAATCTATACCCCAAGTTGGTCCCACTGAATAGGGTTGGGAGTTATTGAAACTGTCCAATGTACATGGACTTTTCTTAGTTACAAAATTACTGAAAAATCCAAATAAACAGACAACAACAATAACAATCAGCAAGTCTACAAACCCCAGTGATAAATGTTATACTGGTGGTAGGTATTGGTTATTTCTGTTACTGCAGGTAGGTCTATCCAGTCTATCTCTTTCTTGTACAATGATTTGGTATTATAGTCTTTCCCATTTGCTTGTTCTTTAGCATAACACAGCAATTAGGATACAAAAGTAACTTTACACATAGGGGCTCAAGTTAGAAACCCATAGTTTTGTTGTTTAAGCCAGTTTGTTGTGGTGTAACAAATGATCAGAATTTTGCAATCAGGCTTTCATGATTCCAAACTACTCTTTCTATTGATACCTGAATCTCAATCTGATGACTTCCCTAGTTTTTGCCCAGTCTCTTTATTTTAGTGATAAGATTGTCTTCCTTAGGCTCTTTCTCTTCTGCCAAAAAAAATCCCTATGGGAATGATCCTTGCTCTAACCCTTCTTTAACTGATCTTTCTCTGGTTTATCATTAGCTCTGAGATCTTAGACAATTCAATTAGTCTGTTTGTGACTCTAAAACCAGAGGGTTAACTCTGTTATCTTTGTATTTGTAATCAGTTGAAATACTTCTTTCTGGATTTTCAAGGTAAGGTTCCAGCCCAGATAAAATTCATTCCACTTTTCTCTAGCACTGTCAAACATACTTCCTCTACAGTCTGTTTGGCTTTAGTTGCTCCCTACAGACCTGCTCCCATTCTCTCACCTGGCCTTCAGGTCCCAACTAGTGCATAGCTGCCTATAAATCAGTCTTGAAGTAGCATTAAATTAGCATTTCTAAAGGCCACCATTTCATCTCCAGAAAAACAAGAGTTGCATTAATGGAGAAGAGGCATATGTCTTTGTGGAATATTATCCAGCACCCACACATAGGAAAACCCCCTATTTTCCCCTTTGTGACTGTTATCTGCAGTAAAATGAACATTACTAAAAGTCAGAAGAAAACAGTTAAAGTGGGGAAGGGAACATCAGCAATTTCTATTATTCAGGTACCTTCTTTTTAACCTTTCTACCTAACCTTTTAGTCTCCCCTCTTATATACAATATGATTACAGAAGAATTCTGGAAAGAGTAACTCAAGTCAATTCATTTTGCTCTGATAAGTGAACTGAACATTTTAGGAAGATGCTGAAACTGCTAAATAAAATGATATCTTTGGACGACTTTGGAGTTGAATTTAGCCATGCAATTATTTCTTTCTGGTAAACCATCATACATAAACTAAGATTTTTGACTACTCTAAGATGTTGAAGGTGGAGAAGAGTCCCTCAGAAGTCATGTAGTGCAATTCCTTAATTTTGTAGATTAGAAAATTGAAGCTCTGGCAGATTAAGTGATTGCCACAGGTAGTAAATAACAACCTTGACCTCAAGTCATAAGATCATAGATTTCAGAGCACAAAGGGACCTTAAAAAGATAATTATTTCAAACCCTATTTTATTAACAGATGAGGAAACTAAATCTTAGAAAAGTTATAACTTTCCCAACATTACATAAGTAGTAAGTAGTAATTCCAGTAGAGCTGGAATTCTTAACCAAGTGCTCTTTCCATTGTATCATTCTCTTCAGTTTCCATATTAGCTCTTTCCATTGGAACCACTTGTGATGGTATATTCCTAATAGGCCAAGAATCTATGCTTTTATTGACCTCATAGGGGATTCCAGCATGATAATTTCCTCTATCTAACCAGACTATAACTGTTTATGCTTTGAGTTCTAAGGTATTGCTTGAGGTACAGAGGAGTTAAATTATTAACCATTGTCACACAGTGAATTAGTGACAGAAACTAGATTTTAATCTAGGTTTCTCTGACTTCCAGTCCAGAATTCATTTAAAGTTGAGGAAACTGAGACCCAAATAGTTTAAATGTTTTGCTCAAGATCAGAAAGTAGCAGGTATAGGATTTAAACTCAAGTCTTTAGTATTTAGAACTAGACCTTAGAGGAAATTTAAAACTGAGGTTGACTTTTTGGGGGAGGAACAAAGACCCCTTTGACAAAATGGTATAACTGAAAGACTCCTTTTCTGAATAATGTTTTTAAATGCATAAAATAAAACATGTGGGATTAAAAAGGAAATCAATGAAACTGAGACAGACTTATCGAGATATTTTTAAAATAAGGTTTTAGGCCAAAGATTGAGGACCACTAATCTAAAATGAAGACATTGGGAAACTGAGACTCTGAGACAATAAGTGACTTACTCATTCTCACATAAGTAGAGACAGAGATAGAATTTCAAAACAGGCTTTCTCACTCCAAATTTCATTCTTTCAATACTGTTGTTAACTCTTTCCACAAATCCTCTACAGAGGGTTTATTCACTATATTAAGAACCTTTGTGTTTGTTTTAGTTTGATTTTGTAACAATGTATATGGTATCTGTTTTAATATATTAAAACACTAAAAATAATCCAAACTCTTCTGGTAATTCTCAGAAAGGCCTTTTTAATGGAATTCTCTGGACATCTTTCTGAAGTCTCAGTTTTGTAGGCTAAGTATGCCAAAAGGTTTGGGAATAATGAAAATCAGAATAAGGTACTCTCTGTCTTATAAAGAGAAGGTAACAAATTCTATTTCTTTCTTACATTTCTAATATTGTGAATTGTAAAATTTATTGAGGGGAGGGTTAGGGTCTCAATTATTAATAATTCATGAGCACTAATTTTGAGACAAGTTTTATGATCCCTTTCTGGTCATGTGAGTAAAAGAAAATTTCATTTTTCTAACTGGCTTTGAATTGTGTAATTAAAAAAATAAAGGAAGAAGAAGTCTAGTCAATGTTAAATGCAATGTTTATTTTAAAATGTCTTAAGGTAGAGACATTGCTAGTAAGCTTTTATAGCTGAGTTAAAACCTCATATGGGAAATGTGGTTCATAATGGAAATGCTGATATTTCCTTAATTATCAGAATGCCACTGGATGCTAGAGAACTGAAGGAGTTTCTTTAATTTGGAATGATACCTTTTAAGAGATGTTGAAGGGGAAAGAAAAAAAGAAAGAAAAAAGTCTTAATGGAGCTTCACCGCAGCCAAATGGTGCCATCTAAGGGAAACAAAAGAAAAGTGGAATGTGGATTTCTGCACCCAGCAAAGTCTGCTCTGTTTCTTTAATCATCTGGTTGATTCATACCTTTAATTTTTGATTCAAAATGGTTAATCAAAACCAGATACTTAGCTCCCAGATTCTGGCTTCAATTGTGTCCCCAAAACACAAGCTCATATAGTAAGAGTCTTATGGGTCATAGCATAGTATTGGAGACAAGAGTGTAAATTGCTATAGGATCTATTTCTATTGGATCATGAGCAAGTTACTTAGACTATCTGGGCTATAAATTCCTCATCTATAATATGAAAAATTGGACTGGATAGATGACCTTTAAGATTCCTTTTGGCTCTAATTCTATTATTTATTTATTTACTTATGTTTTAAATTTTATAATTATAATAAATTTTTGACAGTACATATGCATAGGTAATTTATTTTACATCTTGATCCTTTGTACTCACTTTTTTTAATGAATTTTCCCCTCCCTCCCTCTACCCCCTCCCCTAGATGACAAGCAATCCCATACATGTTAAATACGTTACAGTATATCCTAGATACAATATATGTGTGTAAAACCATCTAATTCTATTATTTATTAAAATACTTAGACAATATAATTATTCCTTCCACATCCAGTTAGGATATGGTATCCTTGCTATCTGGAAAATCCATATAAAACTTGGTGATCCTTCCTTCTTACTAGAGAAGAAATTCAATTTTTTTTCTTTTTCTTTTATGGAGTGTTTTAAATACTTTATTATAAATTTGGGGTTGTCATAATACAATACTATATAGTTTTATCATACAATACTATATATAGTTTTTATGCATTTTTGAGTTTTCTGTGTCATTTGCTGGACTTAGTATGTCGTCTATGGCTTCCAAAAAATTCCCCCCCCCCCAAATTCCCATCTACTTTCTTATGTTGATTCATTATTTATTGAAACTGTAATTGGGAAAGTTGCAATGTGGAAGGGAAAACTATCATTCCAACACCTTTCCTCCTGAGTTCAAATATGGCTTCAGACACTTATTAGTTGTGTGACCCTGTGAGATGTATTTGTTTCAGTTTCCTGATCTGAGAATGTTAAGTATTTGCAAGATAGGTATAAATAATAGAACCTTTCCCCCAGAATAATTGTGAAGGATAACTGACTAATATCAAAAAAGCATTTGGCCCGGTGTCTGACACAAAGTAGGCACTGTATAAATAGTCATCATTATTTATGTATGATATATATATCTATATATCTCTCTCTATATATACACATGTGAGTGTTTGTATATAAAATTAGTAACTTTATATGAATAATGCTGTTTCCATACATAAATATTCATTAATTAGGTATTTTGTTAGTTGATCAATCACTGGGATTTTGTTTTTTATTTGTTTTCTTTCTTAATTTAATCTATATTATTAATATACATTTCTCCTTTTATACTTACCAAATAGTTTTTAAGATTACAGATTTATAATACAGTTAACATCTGGAAATCTCATGAATTCTTCAGCCCTTCCCTTCCCCCTATCATTTCTGTTGAAATTCCTTTTGTTCCTCCAAAATAATTATATTATTATTTTGTGTAGTAATTTTGTGGTAATTTGCTTGTTGGAGCACTAAATCCACATATTAATTTAGGTAGTTTCGTGTTTTTGTTTTTGTTTTTGTTTTTGTTTTACATTGGTCATTGGCCTGGTATATCAGTGGACAATGAATACTAAAGCAACTATGAGCCATAGCAGATAAAGGATTGAACCTAGATTCAGAAGGACCTGAGCTCAGACACATATAAGCTGTTTGACACTGATAAAGTCCCTCAATCTCTATCTGCCTCAGTTTTTTCACCCATAAAATAAGGATAATAATAGCATTTATCTTCCAGAATTATTGTAAGGCTCAAATGAGATAAAATTTGTAAAACATTTTACAAAACAAAGTACAATGTAAATATCAAATAAAGTTGTTGCAATTTTTCATTTATTTAAGTATTCTTTTTGTAGCAATATATGCATATTATGTGTATATGTGTTTATATATGTTATATGTGTATGTGTATTTATTCATGTACATATATATGTAAAACTGCATTCTTCCGTTAATTTCAGGTGAATATTCTATGTATTCCATAATATTCATTAGAATATTTCTTTACTTAAGATCATTTATTTGGAACTAGAAGGGCCCTCAGAGGTTATTAAGTTCAACCTCTTCATTTTATAGATAAGGAAGATGGGGTACAGAGAGGTTATGTGTGATTTGCTTATGGTCACACAGATAGTAAGTATTTATGTTGAAATTGGGACTCTGATTCCAAACCCAGAGGTCTATTAACCACACTACAGCATGTTGTTGCTGGAGTCCTTCTATTGGTGAGAAAAAAAAAAAAAAAAGGAAGAAAAAGAAGGAAAAACCAACTTTTCAACCCACTTGTTATTGTGATTAAAATCTTTTCTCTTTTATCCCTTCTCTTTGTTTCTGTGTCTCTTTATATTTCTCTTTGTTTATGTCTCTATAACTATCTGATTGCTTTTGTCTTTTTTGGTATCTAGAATCATTCTATTTGTCTCTCTATTTTGACTCTCTGTTTCTCTCTCTGTGTTTGTCTGTCTCTGTTCTTTATGTCTGTCTGTCTTTCTCTATGCTTTTGTGTCTGTCTCTGTCTCTGTTCCTGTCTCTCTGTGTCTCTGTGTGTCTCTTTCTCTTCCTCCCTCTCTCTCTCTCCCTCTCTCTCTCTCTCTCTCTCTCTCTCTCTCTCTCTCTCTCTCTCTCTCTCTCTCTCTCTCTCTCTCTCTCTCTTCTCTTCTCTTCTCTTCTCTTCTCTTCTTTCTCTCTCTCTCTCTCTCTCTCTCTCTCTCTCTCTCTCTCTCTCTCTCTCTCTCTCTCTCTCTCTCTCTCTCTCTCCATCTCTCTGAACAGTCCTCTCTGAAGCATGCACTTCAACCATTCTCTCTCATTTTGTGAACACAACTACCCAAAGCAATGGTGAGTCTTGCTTATAGAAGGTTTTTTTCCCCTCAAATGATCTTCATCCTTTGCATTCTTTCCTTCAGATAATTTGTTGAAAACCACTGACTAAACTCTTGCTTCTGAAGGATTGATTCAGGATGTTGTTAGATCATTTATTTATTAACTATATCTGTACACCTCACACTTCTCCCTCAGTGAACTCTTCATTATTCCCTTAATGTTCTATCTCTATTCTCCTAGCAATTCTAAGTCAGCAGGAGAAATCGCACCTCACTAAACCAGAGCTTAAGCTTTGTCCACTCCTCACCCCTCTTTGCCCAAGAAAATTTTACATGACCTTAAGTATATGGGTATATAAAATAGGCACACAAATTAAACATTTGCTGATAATAAGTCATCATTTTGCATTCAGTAACAAGACCCCATATGGTGTCACAAACGCATTTAAGAAGCTGGGCTCTCAAACTACTACTACTACTCTTTAATCTTATCCAGTCTTAATCTCCTTTGTGACACATGTCTCCTCTCCACAACTGCTAGGAATTTCCCTGTATTGTCCCTCTAACATAACTTGTTGGTCCCTGAAATATTAATTCATTAGGAGGCATCTGTAAAAGATTCAAGTTTGAAAATGTCAAAATCCCCTAGATTGAAAAATCATGATATTCTCCCTGAAACCTTAAGGTGATGCTGTGAATTTGTATTTTCTTCAAGAATCTTTGTGCATTTTTAAACTAATGTAAAATGGAAACTTGAATCTCAAAGAGAGTAGAATTGTGGAATCAGAGTTGGAAGGAATATTAGTGGTCATTTGGTTCAAACTCTTATCTCAGTCAATAAGAGTCTACATAACTTTAGCAATTGGTATCATTCAGGATCTGCTTATATACTTCTAATGTGCAGTTCTGTCAATTTGACCAGGGATTTTAATACTGTTAGTTGTGAGGATTTGTGGAAATTATGGTAAAATGGGGGTATGTGGAAAAATTTATTGGCATTGTAAGTCAGTTTCATGATAGCATGCTGAGTGGGTTTTAGATAACGGATGATGCTCTCATGCTTTCCTAGACACTAATGTGGTAAAACAAAGTGGTCTGCTTGCTTCCATGCTTTTTAGTATGATGTTTTTAAGAATGTTTGATGGCTTAGATGACAAAAACAACATCAAGATCTGCTACCATAGATAGTACATTGTTTAATTTGAAACAGCTACAAGCCAAGAATAAAGTAGAGGGAGAATTGGTACATGACTATATGATTATGCACTCAATATAGCCTCCAAGGTTGAGAAGCAGCCAAAAATGGCTCAATTACCTGCTGCTTGTACCAATTTTTGCCTAATAATTAACACCAAGGAAATAGAGCTTTTCTACCAACCAGTGCCACACCATCCATACTAGAATCATCAGTTACCAAAAGTGGAGAAATTTTAAATGCTGTGGATAAGTTCATTTGCCTTGGAATTTTAATTTCCAGGGATGTGCACATAGATGATGAGGCTGACATGTGCATCACTAGGCCTAGCTCAGTTTTTGAAAGGCTCTGAAGGAAGATGTGGGAGAGAAGAGGTATTAGACTGCTTAGCAAACTGAAGGTCTATAGAACCAGTGTGCTAATCTTATTGTTGTATGTTCATGAAACTTGGACACTATACCAGCGCCATGCCAGGAAATTAATCACTTCCATTTGAATTGTCTTAAGAAGATTATGAAGATCACTCAGTAAGATAAGGTACAGATACTGAGGTCCTTTCTTAAGCAAAATTGCCAAGCATTCAAACTCTGCCACAGAGAGTGCAACTCCAATTGGCTGGCCACGTTGTTTGAATACCAAAAATATATTTGTCTAAAAGTCTACTTTACAAAGAAGTCAAACAAGGTAGGTGGTCACATAGCTGTCAGAAGAAATCATACAAAGATACTCTCTGGAGACATTTGGAATTGATTGTGAGATACAAGAGTCACTAGCACACTCAATCTCACATGCCTACATCAAAGAAGGCATAGGGTGTGAGGAGGAGAGCAGGATTTTACTATCTCAAAACAATGGGAGATGTGCAAATTTAAGGCCATCACCACTTCAAATTCACATGGAATACTTGTGCCCAAATTGTGATGGAGCCTTCTGAGTTTGTATTGGTGCCATCAGCTATAGTCATAAACACTCTACCCTGAGCTCAGTATTGTAATGCCATTTTGGTGCTCTTTGAGAATGAAGCTCAATAACAGAGAGAGAGAGAGAGAGAGAGAGAGAGAGAGAGAGAGAGAGAGAGAGAGAGAGAGAGAGAGAGAGAGAGAGAGAAGGAGGAAGGAAGAAATGGAGGCCGAGGGAGAAAACGTGAAGGAGGAATAGAGAAAAGAAGGGAGGGAGAAACAGACAGGAGAGAGAAAAAGGAAAAGTTGGAGGGAAAGAAAGAGAGAGGGAGAGAGGGAGAAAGACTAAGACAGATACAGAGAGATACCTACACAGAGTCTCTTTTATTTAATCCATTTTTTAAAAAAGGAAAACTTCTCTGACTGCATATTTCATATGTGACTTCTAGGGAGGGGGGTGTTTTGTCAAACAATACAGGGAATCCTGATTGAATGGCAGTATTAGGAAAACTTTGGTAATCAAATAATATACTAGACTAGGTCCCATGTATGAAGCTTATAATCTATTGGTATTATAAAATTTACAAAATTTAAAGCACCAAATATATTTAAATGGTGAAAGATCTTCTAAAAGTACCTTAGTACCTTGCCACCTAGGCATGGGATATGATAAAACCACCCTCTACCTTCTACCACCACATGAATTCATTAGTCCAATTTTTGGGTTTGGGGGTTTTCTTTTTTACCTTGAAAGTCAAAACTATCACCAAGACTAATGACCCAAGGGTGAAACTTGAACTGCACCTTCTTTGAGTCTGACTATGTGATTACTTAACAGTTTAAGAAAACCTACCCTACAGGTACTCAGAGCCCTTAAACTTTTGTGAAGATCTCAAAGCTATATAAGTAACTTACATCCTGCCTATTGACAAGATGCATTTTCATATGGAGGCAAATGAAAATAGAGCACATCTATCTAAATTAAATGTGTTCCTATTAAGGCTAAATAAATCTTCTTTGGTTAAGTTTTGAATGACTTATAGATATTTCCTTCCATTGTAATATCAAACCTAAACCAATAAAGAACCAGACTGAGTCATGTTCCCTCATGACATAATTTCTAATTCTGGAAATATAGTGCCCCCAGCTTCTCAGGCAAGTTATATCTATTCTCAAGAGCTCTAGGCACTATCTGGTAGTCCAATGGAAAACTAAGTTTTATGATTTCTTAAAAATTTTAAACAATACATTTCATTAAATTTGAAAATTACTTATAGTAAAAATATTTTGACAAAATATAGCCTCTTTCTGCCCAAACTAAGGGCAATTTGATTTTTATGTTCACTCTCCATAAAACCAAATCCCAATTCTTCCGGAACTTAGTATACCATCTTTGGAAGTTGCTGTGTCTCAAAATTCATGAACCTGAATCTACTCTTGTGATGGACCTTTTTGAATTTAGGTATATGACAATCCTTAAAATACTTCATCATATAGCATAATTGCTCATCAATGATCATATTTCTTCTCTTTTCCAAGTTAAACATTTCCTATTCCTTAAACAAATGCTTGTATATATATATATATATATATATATATATATATATATATATATATATATATATATATATATATATATATATATATATATAGCTTGTTTCTTACCTGAGAGATACATTAACAAATCTAAGTGGAAAGAAAGTAATTTTGTTAAATTGTTTGACACTATGGACTTGAGATGTATCCTTCAGAAAAAGAAAAGGAAAGGAAAGTAAGACTCCATTGGAATATTGGCAATTTTGCATGATAGGCCCATTATAAAGGAAAATGTTTCTTTACAAACTTTTATGTTTTTGAAATGATCTCACATTCATAACTTGTAATTCAATGAAAACCCTTTAAAATTAGCTTAGGACAACACTAATCAGAGATGTCATAGCCCAATTAAACAACCATCAACTTAACGCACTTGCTATTGCTTCATTTTCATTTCATATTCCTGGAAAAATAAAGTCCCATTTTATCTGTGATATCTTCAAGCCTGAAAGGCAATTAATATGAGAAGCTATAGAACAATCACACTGTTAGGTTTATATAGTATTTCAAATATAACTGTGACTAAGAGCAGCATAAATATATTAATATATACAAAGTATTATTAAATAATGCGTTTGAAACTCTAAGAGTATTGCAATATTTTAAAAATACATTTGTATTGATGTTTCATGCCTGGCATTAAAAAAATCACCACAAGGTGGCCAGGCTACTTATTGGTGATCATCTAGGTTAGTCCTTAGAAAACAAATTGAATCTGTTCTTGATTCCATACTTAAAGCTTTTACCACATAGTATAACCTTTTAAGACTTGTTCTTTGCTGACAAGGCCTTTAGAAACCCATAGGCACCTCTGTGCTAACATTTATATTGATAAAATATTTGTAGAGGGGCAGCTAATGGTATAGTGAATGTAGAGCTAGACTTGGAATCAATAGGAACTGAGTTAAAATCTGCCTTCAGATACTAACTAGCTGTGTGAATCTGAACAAGTTACTTAATCCTGTTTGCTTTAGTACCTTCTCTATAAAATAAGTTGGAGAAAGAATAACAAAACACTCTAATATCCCTGCCAAGAAAACCCCAAATGGGGTCATGAAGAATTGAACATGACTAAAAAATTATTAATTTGAAGAGAAAGTGGTATAGACAGAGCCCAGGATTCAGGAAGATGTTAGTTACAGCTCCATCTCAGATGGAATCCGAGTAAGCAAATTCTAAAATAATCAATTCAGAGCAAATATCCATATTTGTTTCATGATGAAGTTTCCTTACTCAGAATTCTTTGTCCTAGAGGTTGATAAACTACAGCTGGCAGTCTAAATCCAATACACTATTTTACATTTTTTGTTAACACTTAGTATTAAAGCCATACAAAAATAGGCAGTGGGTTAGATGTTACCTGGAAACCATAGTTTGTTGATTTCCTTCTCTTTGCAAAAGAAATCGTAGCTGTAATCCAAAACAACAATTCTAAATCTCAAACCTTGAGGCTGGATTGAACTTGATTTGAATTCTGTAGACTCAAGGTGACAACTTAGCTAACATTAAAACCCTATATAAATATTTAATTATAAATTAATAGCCTCCATTTCTATGTGATTTTGACTATGTTAGGTAGTATCATCCTTCAGTGCTTCCAGATTTCAGTGGATTACTGATCTCATAGTAGTGGGTATGCTTTCCAGTCATGCAACTCACAATTTATCTTCATTAATTTATTCCATTCAATTTATGATCATGTTCTTCTATGCATTCTTCAAAGAGGATATATTCAATATGTTGGCAATATGAACAATAATATATGGGTTTGTTTTTGATTTTATTTGTTTACATTATAGCGGGCTATAATCATTTATAAAAATCAAGTCTCTTCCAAAATACTCACAACCTCAATGGAGCAATGAGTAATTCAAAATATTTTTGAATGAAAGTGTCAGTTTAAGATCCTTCACATAAAACATACCTACAAAGCCTATTTGCAAAGTAAATTTACTCTGGATTTCTGATACCTATGAAAGTTTTTTCTATTATATTTATTTAAAATTACAACAGTTTACATTAGAAACAAGCTCAAACAATTAAGGTAAAAGATAAATAACTGCATACAGTTTAATTTTACAAAATGCAAACATACATCTTTCATTGTTCCATTATCTGAGTATTAAGAGCCATATAATTGCACAATGCATTTTCAACTGTCTTTAAGGCTCTAAAATTAAACAGGGCTGACTTTTATGAAATAATCTTTATTTTCCTCCATTATGCAAATAGTTGACCACACAGATTAAATTTAAATCAGAATTTAATGTGTGCTCCTTTAAAGTTAATTTCTCTTTTTCTGCTTTCCCTCTGAAAGTGAAAGGAATAAAGATTCTTAGAATTCATCTAGGCCTTTGCAGAATGCAGAAAAGAGATCTCCAGCAGCAATTTCTGTGCAGATGTCCTGCTTTTTAGGACATTTAAGATGAAAAATCAATCTTGTTTTTAGTCCTACAAGTTGTTTCCTGAAGTTGCCCCCTGTCAACCAAAGCTAAAATTGAAGGTTCATGTGAGGATACAGCAACATAAGATCTAGAATGGAAAGGATCTTGAAGATCATTTTATTCAACCCCTTAATTTTCTATATGAGGAAACTGAGGTCCTTATTTACTTAACATAGTAAGTAAAAGGAAAAATTGGATAAGCTTAAGAAAGAAAATAGTCTGGAATCAAAGAATAATTATAAGTCACATTAGAATATGAAAATTCTACTTTTTATATGAGAAAGGTATTCTATTTTACAGTTAATATCCTATTACAAACAAGGAAATTGAGGCTCAAAAAATCATTACATAAAAGAAACTCAGATTGAGACAGGACTCCAGAAGTCAGGCAATCTACAAACCATTGAACCTCCAGAAAGAACACTCTTCATTTGTTTCTTTGGTTGCTCTCACTGGAAGGAAGTTTTGTCTGCACATTAAGCTAAATTCTGCAACTCTGAAACTTTTATTTCTATTTCTTGAGTCCAATCAGAACATTTCTAAATTATTTTCCACTTTATAGGCCTTCAGATATTGGGAAGGCAGCTAGCAAGGTTTAAAGATATTTTGTTGCTTTTTAAAATTAATTTTATAATCATACCTTTTTTTGACAGTACATATGTATGGATAATTTTTTACAACATTATCCCTTGTACTCTCTTCTGTTCTGAATTTTCCCCTCCTTCCCTCCACCCCCTCCCCTAGATGGCAGGCATTCCCATGCATATTAAATTTGTTCCTTTTTTTTTTTTTTTTTTTTTTTTTTTTTTCCTGAGACTGGGGTTAAGTGAGTTGCCCAGGGTCACACAGCTAGGAAGGGTTAAGTCTCTGAGACCAGATTTGAACTTGAGTCCTCCTAAATTCAGGGCTGGTGCTCTATCCACTGCGCCACCTAGCGGCCCCCAAATGTGTTGCTTTTTAAAGCCCTTCACAAACTGGCTTTTATTATCGTCTGACATTTTTTCTCCCCTTTGAAAATTCTAATATCTAGTCATACTGACTTTATTGTTCCTCACTCATGACATTCCATCTACAGATAATGTACCTTTTTTACTTTGTGTTTCCTAAGCCCGGAATGCTCTCCATGATAAATTCTACCTCTTGTCTTCCTTCAAGACTAAACTCAGATACCACTTTCTGAAAGAGATCCATTTCAATCTGCCCCCTCTGCCTTCCCAAATTCCCAGTGCTTCATTTTCGAGTTTACTTCCTAACTGCACAGTATCTATATCTTATATGTATATATTTGTTCACATGCTGTCCCCTCCATTAGAATTTAAGCTCTTTGAAATTAGGGCCTGTATTTTTGCTTTCTTTTTTCTTAGTACTCAATACTAAAGTATAGTATATAATAAAATCGCCTAATAAAAGCTTGATGAGTTACTAATCATCACTGTCCCATTTCTTCAATATCATATCCAATTTCTTTTCTGATAATCTTATGTTGTACCTATTGCTATCTGGTATCTAGTTTGGAGATTATATGTCTGTTTTCCCTTCTATTTTATTATTATTATTTTAAAACTTTCTTGATCAAATTTCATTTTAATCAGATGTTATATTATTTTATTATTCTGAAAGTTTTGGTTCCAAATGTGCAAGATACAGCAGAGGAAGTAATTTTCCTGATATACCACTTAGGTGGTCAGAGAAAGAGCCAGAAGAGCAAGTGCTTCAGAGTAATCTCCTTATCACTTGAAAGCTCTACCTTCCAGGAAATGGAGTTCCCTCAGCCTACTTTCTCTAAGTGATAATTTAGGAGTCTGGGATGATTGCTGCAATCATGTGTCCCAGGCCTGGACAATGGTTAAAGTTTATGAAGGAAGAACCTAGCATAGCTGAGATTCAGAGCATCAGAAGTGAGAACTCAAGACAAGAAGAAAGTCAACAGAGAAAAAGTAAAGAAAGCAAACTTTATATTGAGGGGAAATATTTACAATACATTCATGGAAGCTGGAATTTAAATCTAGGGGAGGGGCAACTAAACAAGGTGGTTAAAACTGATAAAGCCTGATTTTTTTTTTTTTTTCAGGATCCTTATTTAGGTCAAGTGTGAGCACACATTGAGAAAAGGAAACAAGGTGCTTGATCTTACTATGCAGGTGAAAGTTTAGGAACTGGTGCTGAAGAAAACATACAGGAAATTGGGGGATTAGTGAACATACAAACCCCCTACCAAGAGGTAAAGGGGCTTTTGGCCATTATCATAGACCTCACTCTGACTAAGTTGATTCAGGAGATTTAGATTTCTCTGTCATCTTTGTGTAGTGGGCTAAGGATGCTCCCAGTGTCCTTATAACTTGGCAAACAGTTCAGTTTTCTATATCTCAAGCTATAATCCAGAAATTACAATTCTATTCCCTGGCATTATCTTGGCTAGCCATTCACCTTCCAAATCTACGTTAGTCTTCTGAAGCCCACATCTTTAATTAGAAAATGGAATGAAAGTACCCATTGTGCTTCTAAGCTTTCCAGTTTCTGGTCAAGGACTTCATTTATGATCCTTAACAATTTTCCTTCTAGAAGGATCCCTCTTCTCCAACCTGAATCATCAGAACTTGTTAGAGCTGCTCAGATCTGACAAATCTTTGGAAGTTATAAAATTCCCAGGGATGACTCAATACCTACCTTTTATTCCCATTAAGTCACTATTTTTATGACTGTATTCTTCAGTCACTTCACTGATTGGAAATACACCAGTTCTTATTAAGCTTTTTGGGCTGTGAAGCAATTTCCTCACCTGTAGAATCAGGAGTTTAGAACATAAAGTATATTATTTTTAAATTTTTTTTAAGTTCCAGTCTTTTTTTTTAAATTTTATTTATAAATTTTTGACATTATGTATGCATGAGTAATTTTTTTATAACATTATCCCTTGTATTCATTTTTCCAAATTATCCCCTCCCTCCCTCTACTCCTTCCCCTTGATGACAGGCAATCCCATACATTTTACATGTGTTACAATATAACCTAGATACAATATATGTGTGTAAATACAATTTTCTTGTTGCACATTAAGTATTAGATTCCGAAGGTATAAGTAACCTGGGTAGATAGACAGTAGTGCTAACAATTTACATTCACTTCCCAGTGTTCCTTCTCTGGGTGTAGTTATTTCTGTCCATCATTGATCAACTGGAAGTGAGTTGGATCTTCTTTAAGTACATAAAGTATCTTAAATCCTTTTTAGCACTAATGTTCTTTATTCATTTAATAACTTTCTAATAATTTATACTCTTTTAAATAGTCTTTCTACCAGTACCCCTTACTATCAGGGAAAGACTGAATTACCCCTGAGGACTTGAGCAATTTTTCTTGCTCAATTGACTTTCTTGCTCAATTGATCTTCAATGACTTCATTTGGAAAATAAGGGAATTGGACTAAATAGATTCTAAGTTACTTTCCATCTGTCTATGATTGTAACATAACTTCTACAAGTAATATGGTACAGTGGAAAGCACAATGGATTTGGAGGCAAGAGCTTAAACTTTATTACCTATCTAGAGAAGTCATTTAACTCTATTATTATATTATAAAATTGAGACAAGTCTCAACTCTCTGGGCCTGCACCACCCAGCATGATGTGCACTTATCAGAGAAGGTATTATTCTCTATAAGTAAAACAGAATTTAAGTAGTTCAAAAGAAATATGAGAGGCTCAAATTTAGAAAATCCACCCCAATTGTTCGTACAGATTATCTGTGCCTGACCTATGGTAAAGCCTTCTGAGCTTATTTAGTCTGATCAGCCACAGTTAGACATACTTTAAACTAGATCCTAATATAGTGATGTCACTTTGGTATTCTTCAAGATGAAGGAGAACAAACAAACCAGTCACATTAGACAGATGGATAATAACTTCCTTCCAAATTTAAAATTATTATCGTGTGATATGAATTTATAACCTTTTCAATGCTTAATATTCGTTTGGGAGCAGAGCAAAGATGGCAGAGTGGAGAAAATTGTTCAACTGAGTTCACCCAACATTCCCCTCTAAACAAATTTAAAATAATGCCCAGAGTGAATTTCAGAGTGGTAGAGTGAGGCATTCTTCCAACCCAAAGCAACATAGTATGTCAGAAAGAAAGCTCTGTAACAGGGAAAGAGGCTGATTCATAGCCCATGTAGATGAAACATCACTGGTGGAATTAGGTGGTGGTGAAAGATGCAGCAGCACCTTAAGGAGTTCTCAACCCAGAGATGGTAAGGGGCCATGGGGACTAAAAAGAAAGAAATTAATAAGCGTATGTCTGCTTGCACTAGAAACATTAGGAGATACCATGGAGCATTTCCACTGCTTATACCCACTACCGAGTTATAGCTCAAGAGCAGAGAAGAGTACTTTCCATCAAGAGGGAGCAGGAATCCTAAGAGGCAACCATTCGACAACTCTATTTCCTATATCTACTTCTAAGTCATAGCTCATTTTATGAGGAGCATTTATAGTCAAAAAAGAGTGAAAGCTCTGAGAGATAGCATTACTTCTGGCTATGGTAGGATGAACAATACTATCTATTTTCAGAGAAAGAACTGATGGATTCCAAATACAGATTACATTTTGATCTTTAAAAATTTGAGACATAGTTTTTGGGTAATTTCATTATTTTATTAATAAGGCTCAGTATGTTTTACTAATAAAATAGATCAATGGCACTATCAAATACCAAAAACTCCATATGATGGTAGGTTCATAGTTTGCTTTTGGAAAAGTAAATGTTCTTGAGAATAGCAATCAATTCTGGTTAATAACTAATGAAAGAATGAATATCATAATGAGAGGTGGTTATATTATAATTAGGGTTTTGGGTATGTGACTTGGATTATCCAAGTTTTGATCAAAGAGACACCAATTTTCATATCACCTATCTGACAAAAGAAAGAATCCACATTTTTTCAAAACTTCTGAGTAAATACAGTGAGCAGAAATTTATTAGCCTAAAAACTTAGATTTTCTTTTATTCTATGATTAAATCTTAACCTGAACAAGTTTTCATCCTACATTGTTCATGCTGCTTAATTTCTAGTTGAGAAAATAAAAAAGGGAAAAAATAGTCCTGATTCAATAATTAGTTATTACATATAAGTGAGAAATAATGTTTTCTCAAGTATATATTTTTTAATTTTATTTTTCTTGTGGGGTTTTTTGTCTTTATTTTCTTTTACAACATGACTAATATGGAAATATGTTTCGCATGAGTGCACATGTATCAACTATATCAAATTTCTTGCTTTCTCACTGAAAGGACATGAAAGGGAGGGAGAAAAATTTGCAACTTGTAATTATTTTAAAAAAT
This sequence comes from Sminthopsis crassicaudata, assembly GCF_048593235.1. Taxonomy (NCBI): domain Eukaryota; kingdom Metazoa; phylum Chordata; class Mammalia; order Dasyuromorphia; family Dasyuridae; genus Sminthopsis; species Sminthopsis crassicaudata. Next base: position 155,814,561 of record NC_133618.1, read on the forward strand.
GAATGTTAAACTTGTTTTTACATGTATTGGGGGGAGATAAAATATTGAATATGATTTGTTATCTAAACCAGTGAGAGCAAAAATGGAGAAAGAAAACAATAGCCTAATTTCCTTAATGAATATTAATGTGAAAATGTTAAATAAAATACAAAAAATTATAGCACAATATCAAAAGATCATACACTATGACCAAGTGTGATTTATATTGGGAATACAAGACTGGTTCAATACTATTAAAAACTATCAGCATAATTGATCATATCAATGAAAAACCCAAAACAAAAATCATATTATTATTTCAATAGATGTAAAAAAGGACTATGGTGTAATAAAACATCCAATCTTATTAAAAACAGAAATCAGTGATTTTTTTTAATGACAAGTAGTGTTTATTTAAACAAAAACAAGTATTACCAGTAGTGGGAATAAATTTGAAGCTGTCTCAATAAGATCAGAAGTGAAACAAGGATGTCCATTATCACTAGTCTTATTCAATATCGCATAAGAAATGGTAGCTTCAGAAAAGAAAAAGAAATTAAAGGAATAAAAATAAGCAATGAGAAACAAAATTATCATTCTTCGAAAATGATATGATGTTATGATTAGAGAAGTTTAGTTATAATTCTAGAACTTTAGAAAATTAACTAAACACTAATTGAAAAACCAACAGTTTCAATAAACCTGAGGATAAGCTCATATAACTTATTAGTGTCCATATACTCCCCAAAAATCCAAAAGCAAGCAAGAGTTTCATTTAAAATATCTGAAGAGTATATAAAATACTTGAGAGTCTTCCTGCCAAGACAAATATAGGAATTATGTAAACACAATTACTAAATAATTTTCTCATAAATAAAAATCTAAACAATTGGAGAAATATTAATTGCTCATGGATAGACCACACCCATATAACAAAAATGACAATTCTACCTAAGTTAATTTATTTATTCAATGTCATACCAAACTACCAAAGAATTATTTTATAAAACTAGAAAAAATGGTAATAAAATTGATTTGAAAGAACAAAAGATCAAGAATGTCAAGGGAATCAATAGAAAAAAAAATAAATATGAAGAAAAACAGTTTAGTAGTTTCAGATGGCAAACTGTATTACAAAGTAGTACCTCCAAAATAATTTGATAGTGGCTAATATATAGAGTGGTCAATGAATGCAATATATTAGATATATAATACAGAATAATAAGTCACCATAGTAATCTAATGTTTGATGAATATGAAGATTCAAGGTTTGAAAATAAGAATTTTTTTTTTACTATTTTTACTATTTGACAAAAACTAATGGGAAAACTGGAAAGCATCTTGGTAGAAACTAGCCATAGACCAACATCTCATACCATATACCAAGATAAGGTCAAAATGGATATATGATTTAGCCATAAAAGGTGATATCTTTTTTATTAAAGCATTTTATTTTAAAAACATATGCATAGATAATTTTCAACATTCATCCTTGCAAAACCCTGTGTTCCAAATTTTCCCTCCCTTCCCCACCCCTTCTCTTAGATGTACAAATAACCTAATATATGTTAAACATATGTATTTCTTCTATACATATTTCCACAATTACATGCTGCACAAGAAAAAAAATCAGACCAAAAATGGAAAAAAAAATGAAAAATAAAACAAAAAGCAAGCAAACAGCAATAAAAACAGCAAAAATACTATGCTTTGTTCCACACTCAGTCCCCACAGTCCTTTCTCTGGGTGCAGATGGTTCTCTTCATCACAAGACCATTGGAGCTGGTCTAAATCATCTTATTCTTGAAAAACCATATCCATCAGAATTGTGTATTGTATAACCCTGCTGTTTCTGTGTACAATGATCTCATGGTTCTGCTCATTTCACTTAGTATCCATTCATGTAAGTCTCTCCAGACCTCTCTGAAATCATCCTGCTGATCTTTTCTTATAGAACAATAATATTCCATAACATTCATATACCCTAACTTATTCAGCCACTTTCCACCTGATGGGCATCCCCTCAAGTTTCCAGTTTCTTGTCACTACAAAAAGGGCTGCCACAAATATTTTTGCATATGTGGTTTTCCTTCCCTTACATAAAAGATAATGTCATAAGTAAGTTAGGAGATCATGAAAAATGTACTTGCCAGATTTATGGATAAGGAAAGTTTATGATTAAACGAGAATAGAGACCACCACAGAATGTAAAACAGATAATTTTGGTTGCATAAGATTATAAAGGTTTTTCTACCAATAAAAACAAAGCAAACAAAAATAATAAGGAAAACAGAAAATCGGAAATTATTATAACAAGTTTGTCTGATAAAAAGCCTTATTTTCAAATATACAGATTGCTGAGTCAAATTTATTAAAGAGTCATTTCTCAACTGATAAATGGTCAACATTTTCAAAAGAAAAAAATCAAAGCTTTCAAGAATCACATGAAAAAAGTTCTAAATCACTAATGATTATAAAAATGCTCTGAGATTCCCTCTCACACCTATCAGGTTAGTTAACATGACAGAAAAGACAAACAAGTACTGGAGGGAATCTGGAAACATTGAGACACTAATATACTTCTGCAACAACTAAATGGCTCAAAGAATAGAGTGCTGGGCCTGGAGTCAAGAAAAACTGAATTCAAATTTGGCCTCAGTTGTATGATACTGGGAAGTCACAATCTCTATTTTCTCCAATCCACTGGAGAAGGGAATGGTAAACACCTCTCATATCTTTGCCAAGAAAACCTTATGTTCACAGGTTATTCAGAGCTGGACATGAGCGAACAATAACAATGTACTATTGGTAGATTTTTGAACTAGTCCAACCATTCTGGAGAACAATTTGGAGCTACATTCAAAGAGATACAAAAATATCCTTTGCTGTTCTTTCTCATGACTTCTAGAATAAATGTGGTCTGTTTATCCTAAAAAGAAAAGACTAAATAAGATGGGAGCATTTTCTAGTAGAATGAAATACTATAAATTTCTTAACATAGAGTGTCATTGAACTGGGTGAAATTTTTAATTTAAGATTTATGAAAAGCACTTGTTATTCCTGTATTAATTTTATGAAAACCTCAAGGGAATGCACACTAACATATTCAATTGCTTCTAAAACATGGCTTAAAATAAGCCATTTAAAAGTGATGATCATAGTCAGTTCATAGATAATGATTCTGCCACTCTCTTGCCATATTCAGTCAACAGGCCCCATTATCATTTGCTAGCAAAGTAACCAATTCACTGACTTATTCAGCATTTGATACTTTGCCTTTAGGAAAAGCTTAATAATATCTTATATCTATAGAGCACTTTAAAGTTCTTAAAGCCTTTTATGTACAATATCTCATTTGCTCCTCACTGACAACTGTGAAATAGGCAGTTTCTTCATCAAGCATTAGTTTTTCACCATTTTAGGAGGGAGGAAAATAAGATTTATAGATACAAAATGACTTGTTCAACATCATACACAGAGTAAGATATGAATCTGGGATGAACAGTGAAAAATTAAATTATGAGCACAAGCAGATTTTAAAATCCTACTACATAGAATTCACAAATTCTTCTAATATCGATTTCAAAATATTATAGAATTTTAGAATTAAGTGCTAGCTTGATGATTCTCCAATACAACCAATATCCCAAAGGGATCTTTATTACACATATGTGAGAAATGGGCACTCTTGCCCTCTAGCTACGGGGAATTTATTTCTGGACAACTCTAAGTGTTTTACCTAATATTAAACCAAAATTTGCCTTGTTTGCAACTTCCCCTCATTGATCTTGCTTCTGCCATCTTGGACCCAAAAGAAAATGATTAATCCTTCTTCAGTCTTACAATGTTAAGATCATACCTGTATAAAGCTATCATGGCTTATCTAAGTCTGCTTTTCTGTAGATTAAACATCCCCAGATTCTTCAGAAATTTTTCTTATGACATGAACTTCAGGCCCTTCATCTTATACTCTTGGTCTTATCTATATCCTTCTTAGCTCACAGAACTCACAACTGAAGATAAAATTAGATGTGGGATAAGTCATCATATAGAAGAGCTATTTTCATTTATTGCTCTCCTCATTCCTGGAAGTGATTTCTCTTTTCATTCAACCTAGGATTACATAAATTTTCTTTTGTTTTGTTTTAAATCACAATGCTTTTCATATTGAGCTTTTAATCCTTTTGAATCCATTTAAAAACTTCTTGTTTTCCTCTTTTTTTTGTATCTCCAGTGCTTATCATAATATGTGACATGTTGTAGGCTTTTGATGTTTATTGACAGACTGACAAAAAATTAAGATCCTTTTTTTCATATTAAAAATTGCTGTCTAGTCAATACCTGGTACATTCCTGGAACACTTCACCAAAGTCCTTCTGCTGAACTGAAATTGAACAATGGATGACTATTTGAATTTAGCTCTTCATTGAAGTCTGAATCCATCTAACTATGTTTTGATTTATATATATCCACATTTTTAACAAGAATGATATGAAATACTTTAGTGAAATTTCTGGGAAAATTTCTGTGAACTAAATACATGGTCTTTCCCCGATCTACTTATTTAGTTACTTCGTCAGAAAAGTAGTAGGGGGAAGGTTAGTTTGACATGACCTCTTCTTGATCAAGTGACTCTGGCTCTTTGAAATCATTGCTTCCTTTTCCAATTGTTTATCAACTTTAATAATCTATTCTTGAATTTTTCCAGTGTTTTAGCAAACTCACCAGAATATTGTTCTTTTTTTTTCTTTTTTGATACTAGCTATATACATACAGGTAGATGAAATATAGTTATAAAATCTAATTTCTAAAACTAGCCTTATAAAGGCCCACATCAGATTATGACTTTAGGTTTAAGTACGGAAGTTTGCTATTTCATCCTTTGGTGCCAATCTTTGAGGTCCTTTTTTTGTTGCTACATCCATTGTTTTGGAGCAATTGAGGAATACTTTCTTAGGAGGAAATGGTATTTCCTAGGGTCACAGAATTTGAAAGTAGGTATCCAATCAAATTAATATGTAAAAGAAAAGTCCATTACAACCTATCTGATAAATGGTGATCCAGTTTTATCTTAAAAACTGCTGAGGAGAACAAGCACATACCCTTTAGCTTTACCCTGAACATTGTAATTTTAGGGCTCAATCTAAAGTTTGTAACTTCTGTCCATTGTCCTGGGTTCAAATAGAACAAGTCCATTCCCTCTTCCACATAAAAGACCTTCAAAATCTTGCTATTAGAGCCAGAGAAGATGGCTATAATATACCTAATGTATGTTCTTTTTTTCAGGATAAATATACCCATTTCTTTCAATAGATTGTCATGATCATAGATTCTAGGCCATTTGCTCTAGGCTCTCCTCTGAATGATATCCAATTTATTAATCTCCCCTACTGTAGTTCATGGGATGCTTGTATCTATTATATTATTGATTTATAGATCCAGGAAATTTTTATTAAAATTGCATATTTTACCTAAAGTATTAAAGAAAATAACTCTCTTTAAAAATATGGACTATTGGCAATATGGCTTTTCCCTTTTTAATCTCCTTGTGCTTTGTTTCTCTTAATATTCTACCTTTTCCTTTACATATGTTTAGTCTCTGGGTTACAGTATACAACAATTTTCTTCCAATACCAGCCATGAACTGGTAGATAAAATAGTTATAAAATCTAGTTTCTAAAGCCAGCTCCATGTAGGTTCATAATAGACTATAACTCTAGATTTAATTTCTAAAATTTGCTTATTCTTGCCTATAGTTTTTATTTTATTCCTTCGGTGTCAGGATTCATTACAGAGCTCATTTAGTAATTGCTTGAACCTTATTTCAATTACATTAATCTTTTTAGTGCCTCATTAAGTTTCTCTTCCAAATTTTATCATCTTGGAAAAGATTGCACTCAGTTTCTATAGGTCATTTTCAAGCCTTTTTGAGGTGACATTTCATTTATTGAACACTGTCTCCTGATGTTCAGTAGTCTTTCCACTTTGCAAATCATAGATCTGGATCCTGGGTCTTCTGCCTGTCAGTTATTTTATCTGAAAGTTGGAGTTAAAGCTTTCAACTCATTAAACAAGAATGAAAGCAATTTGTCTTTGGTAAATGGTGATTTTTTTTCATACGTTATTTTAATATAATCTGGATATACTGTAATACTTCAGTGGATTTGTGATTTCACCTATGTAGTTAGGACAAGGGCTCAGAGATAGCACGGGGTATTCAGTGGGGATTCAATACGCAAGTTTTCATTGCTGACCCATTTATTCCTTTTTTAATCTGGTGTTATTACCATACAGTTTTTTAAATAAACTATGCGAGAGCATCTAGCCAATGTTCTGGAGGGTTTCATTTGCTTCTCTAAATATTTAATGGGTACCCAGTGTGACATTTACAATGTTCATCTCATATTCTTTTTATTGTTACATAAGTTATCCAATTATTTTTCTTATCCTTAATGTTACTGTTTTCTTCCATTTCTTACATGCAAATCATTATTGGTAATATTTTATAAACTATTAGTATGTAGATTCATTTTTTCTATTTATTTAGAATCATCTATAATTTTTGTTCCTTTGATATGGAGATATTCCATGAGTTATGGCCATATAGGAGCATTGGAAGAAACTTTGCTGAAGGTTGATTTTCCAAATGCAGTGCATCCCATATTTCTCCTGTTTATTTATGTGTCTGCACAATTATTTATCATATTTATAATATATTTAATAAAGGACTAACTCAATGGGATTTAGCCAAAATATCTGTAATAATCTACAAAGTATAAATTCTTCATCTACTTTGTTTCTTATGAATTATAAGATGGTTTCTAGGAGTACAAATAGATCTTATTGAGAAGTTCCTGCATATTTCTGGGGTCTATGAAATCAAATATCATTGTCTACAAATAACAGCATCTTTCTATGTATGTTTTATATACCCTACTTCAGTAAACTATAGTGGCTCCCTGTTATCTACAGGATTGAATATAGAATTCTCTGTATGGCTTTTAAAGACCTCTACAATCTGATCTCATCCTACTTTGCCTCTGTATATTCTAAATATGTATGTGTTGTGAGTGTGTGTGTATACATTTATTATCTAGCAAATATGTTATATACTTCATTATATATTATATATTGTCACATAATATATAGTAAGGTATACATAATATGACTTTGTAACCATATACATATATATATATACATACACATAAGTGTATACATAGTTATATAATTATATGTAGTGATAACTATATATAGTTATATATGTATATATAGATCTATGTGTATAACTAAAACTATAGCTACAATAATTATGCAAATGTAAACACATATGTATGTGTTTATATATTTATACACACATGCATATATAATAGCCTGTTACTTTTTACATTAGAATGTGAGCAAGCAAGGTCATGAGTGCAAGGACTATGCTTTTGACTTTCTTTGTATCCCTAGACATGTTACCTGATAAAACAAGAGCTATAGCAGGTATTTTAAACTTTTGTATGTGTGTCTTGAACCCTTTTGACAATCTAATAAAGCCTATGAATCTCTTCTCAAAGTAATGTTTTTAATAAAACAAAACCAATACACTTACAAAGAAAATACAATTAGCATAGAAATTCTGAAATAATTTGGAAATAAGTCTCCAATAAAAACCTAATTTCTCAAACATATGTGAGTCAAATATATAAAAAATAAGAGCCATTCCCCAAGTGATAAATAATTAAAAGATAAGAACAGTTTTCAGATGAAGTAATCAAACTGCTTATAGCCATATGAAAAAATACTTTATCTCACTATTGATTGGAGAAATGCAAATTAAAACAACTCTCAGGTACTATTACATATCTATAAGATATGGACCAGAAAAGAAAAATAAAAATGTTGTTAAGAATGTGGGGAAAATGAGACATTAGTGCATTGATAGTGAAACTGAACTGGTGCAACTATTCTGTAGAGCAATTTTGAAACTATGCCCAAAGGGCTATAAAATCATGCATACCCTTTCACCTAACAATATCACTGATGGGCATAAATCACAAAAGATATTTTTTTAAAAAGGAAAAAGAACCTATATGTACAAAAATCTTTATAGTAGCTCTTTTTCAGGGCAAAATTTGGAAATTGAGGGGAGGACCACAAATTAGATAATGGCTGAATAAATTGTGATATGTGATTATGAAGCAATGCTATTATTTATGAGAAATGATGAGCAGGATTCTCTCAGAAAATCTTGGAAAGACTTCAGTGAGATCATGCAAAGTGAAATGTACCATACACAAAGTAATATCAATATTTTGGAATGATCAGCTGTGAATAATTTTGCTATTCTCAGAAATACAAGGATCCAATGCTATTCTAAAGAACTTATGATGAAAATATTATCCTTACCCAGAGAAAGAACAATATGAAATATATTTTAACTTTATTTTGGGGGGGATAGGAATCTATGTTTTCTTTCACAAGATTATATTTTATGCAAATGTTTCACATAAGTTTACATGTACCTTCTCAATGGTGGAGGGTTTAGGGAAAGAGGAAGGGAAAGAATCTGGAACTGGAAATTTTAAAAATAAATATTAAAAATTATTTTGCATGTAATTGGGGAAAATAAAATATTAAATTAAATTTAAAAATAATTAAATATATAAAAAGAGAAAATTATGTCCCTGTGTGCTAGAGAATCAGCATGGACTAATCTCAAAGCCAGGAAGGTATGGTTGATATCTCATCTCTGTCACACACTGGTTGCTGTGTGACCCTGGGCAACTGCTGTAGCCTGCTTTCTAATGTTATAATTTGTAGAAAAGGCAATGAACTGCACTCAGGGTTCCATATGCCAATTAAATCACACTACTGGTCCCTATCCTCATGTTTGCAACAAAGGCAGATAATTGAACACATTTTCTCATGGGCTAGGGATTGAAAGAATGATGGTGGTGATGGGAGGTTATAAGAAAGGTTATCTGAGAAAGACTTCTTTGTAGATAACCCTCCATCAAGTTTCCTTTCTTGAATTTAACTTTCTAGGAGATCAAACAAATAGTTATTGAAGGTCTGCTTTGTGCCTAGGACTCTTAGGCCTGTCCTATGGGGCATACAAAGGAGTTGAAAACTCTATCAGTGGTTAATACCTAAACAGGTAAAAAACACATACCCACAGAAACTTCAAAAAGAGCAACTTGAAACAAATAATGTCCTTTGTGGCATACAGAAACATAATCAGGTGCCACACCTATTTTTTTTCTTTTTCTTGTTCTCCTTCTAAACTGTTGGAAAGGGTTCAGACTTAGGTCACCTTTATTGACTTAAGAACCTTTTGCTGAAAGTATCAGATCCAGCATAGACAAAAGGTGAGTGTGACTTTTTCTTGGGCAATTGTCTTAAATATTTTGTTACTTCCCCATTTAGGGTAAGTGGGATGTGAGATCTTGAACCAAAGGATGCTTTCTTCACTTTGGGGTAGATAGTGTTGAACCCATTGACTGATTTTAAAGGGCCCTGTGTTACGACATAATGTTCTTTTCTACAACATGAGCCAGACTTAGCAACAGGGTGGCCTCTGCAATGGGGACTAGCTTTAAACCTACTTCCAATCCCTTGTTTCCTCCCTTTAGCTGTCCCACTAACTGATCTGCTTTCTCTCCAGCTCTGTTTCCCAGTCATAAATGGCTAGAGCCCTAAATTTCCTCTCTAGCTGGCTTCCCCCAGGTGGATTGGATTGCCTTTGAGTCCCTTCCTCACCTCCCAGTCAGGAAAGCCTGATCTAGGCACCCAGAACTGCCAGGGATCAGTTGAGAGTATTAATGATGAAAACCTAACTATATCCATCTTTCTTCTTTCATACTTCTTGCTCTCCCTTTCCCTTCCTGTCTCTCTCCTTCCCTTCCTGCCTCTCTCCTTCCCTTCCTCCCTCCTTCTCTCTATCTCGCTCCCTTCCTCCCTCTCTCTCTCTTTCTCCTCATCTTCTCTGATCCCATCACATAATAAACTGATGATTTTGGTCTGCCGAATCTATTCATCTCTGCTATCCATTTCCATTGTGACCTCAGGACCCAGCATCTGATGATAAGTAATGGAAGGAGTGTTGCATTTAGACCCAGAGAACCCATGTTTGAAACCTTCTCTCATACACTCTGTTTTTATCTAAGTCACCTCTTTTCTCTGTCAATTTCCAAATTTCAAAAATGAGAGACTCAACTTGATGAAAAATTTTCTAGCTCTGTATCAATTATCCTAGGCCACTTTCTTCAGATTCTTTTCCAACTGTGATACTCTGAGAAAGTTAAGTTTCTTCTGGAAAAAAAATCCCTAGGCACACTTTCCAAGGCCGGCTACTTATTCTTTTTCACATCCTGACACACTAGATCAGGAGCAAGAGTTGGCAGACTCTTAGCTTTTTTTTGCTGCTTGTAGATCCTTCCTCTGCAACAATTCCTCAGTAATCACCTCTTGTTAAGAACCATGCCTAAGTGAAGGGACAGGTCAATTCTCTGAGAGCCTCCACAACTATAAATCATACATTACATCTAAAGGAATTGCAAAACAGTCTTTACTGACACAGGTGTTGCTTGTGGACTGGGATTGAGATAAATTGGAGGCAGAGGGAAGAGGAGAGAAGTCAGACAACACAATTGCCTCTCAGTGGAGAGGTCAGAGAACAGCAACTGCCTCTCAGTGTCCTTGTATCATCATACTCACACATGAAGAGGTCCATTCGACAGGTCTGAGTTAGACCTCCAGGAGCCACTGACAGGTGGCTCCTGTATCACAACAATCTCTCATTTAAAATTTACTCCATCCTAACCATGCTCTCAATGCTTCATCCAAAGTCTGACAGATGTTATTATTTGATTATTCAGTCAAATTGAGAGCTTTTAAAGACCTTAGCTCTCCCACTACATTTATTCCATCTTCAGTCATCTATATCTCTGCATTGTTAGCCTTGCACAGCCCTCATTGACTTAAATCCAATTTACTCGGCTGTCATGGCATCACCTCCCCGAAGTCACAGTCCTCTTTGAGAATGAAGGAAGAGCAACCCCATGGTTTCCTCTATTCCAATTCCTAATGTCTCCAGATAGCATATAGAGCTATAGTGATGTAGTAGACAGAGTGCCAGACCTGCAATCAGGAACACCTGATTTCAAATCTCTCCTCTGACATTTATTGTTTATTCATGGGCAGATAGGTTAATCTCTCTGAGCTTCAGTTTCCTTGTTTGTAAAATGGATATAAAAGTACCCATAGTGACCCATTCTGTAAGGTTAGTATGAAAAAGACTATTTGTGTAAGGTACTTTGAGAACCTTAAAATACTATAATGAATGTATATTTATTATTAATACTAAAATATGAATAATCTTGCCTCTTAGATTTCCCTATGACCTTTGTCAAGTTTGTACTATTCCAGAGTTGTCAGTCTAGAATAGAGAACCCTTAGAGAACTTGTGACCTGAACCCAAAAATAGTGGCTCACAAATCCACATTTCCTAGAAATTTTCATACTCTGCCACATATACTTTGGCAATTATCTACATTTCTCTTCGAGAACCTTGCGTCTACCTGTGGAAAGCTAAGCTCTGATAGAGAGCTTTCACTTTATTTTTCAGGAAATCAGATTTCCATATTGCTTTAAGATCATCTTTATGCCCTGCCTTCAAATGTTTGTCACCCCATCTATCTTCCCTTTGTGTATAAACATCCTCTGTTAGAATGTGATCTCCTTGAGGACAAGCGTGTTTGATCTTATATCTGTAGACCTAGCATAGTGCTTAGTACATGGAGAGTGCTTAATATATATATATTTTTAATCTCTGATCAATTTGGCTGCCACTAATAGACTAGATCATTTGAGTCTCCTTGAATTTTCTTAATCAATAGATGCAACCAGTAAGTATTCAGAAGAGAGATCATTGGGAGGAGGAATAGTGGTTATTATGTGGGGAATTTGATGATAATGTCAGAGCTAGACTGAATCTAAAAAGGCAACAATTATATCCCTTATGAATTTTGATTAGAAACAAGTCCAAAAATAAATTAATTAATTTAAAAAAAAGAAAAGAAATAAATAAAGAAACTGTGTGACTTGGTTTGTCTGAGGTCACACTGGTTGTAAACATAAGAAGTAGCATTTAGACCTTGTCCTCAAGCCCCCAAATTCAGTATAGTTTTCTAAAACCATGCTTATTGGTTTCTTACAGAATAGAGTGAGTTTTCTTGGTAGAGAGTAAGCAAAAGTCTTTTGGAAGGATGTCACGGATTGGACAAAAAGGCAGAGGGGAGAATAAACAAATTGGGATGAGAAGCAAATAGGTTTGGTTTATATATTTGTAGATATATACAAATAATATCAAAATATAGCAACTTTTTTCATGGAGATGTTATAAAATTTAACATGATAAAATTGGCAAAGAAAATAACCTAAGAATACAAGTAAATTAAGAAATATTATGCAAAACTGTACCTTGCTCCATTAGCTTTCAAAGGCATGAGTGCCTAAAGAAGTATCTTTATTGAGCAAAGCCCAAAGCATGCAGAAGTATGAAGCTTTGACTTTAGGCATAATTCATACATGTCAGTAGAAATTAAAAACATTCATTAGTGATCTAATTACTCAGTTTAGTAGAACACTAGTTGTACAAAAAGAAAGTCAAGCAGCAGATCAGTTCTAGTCACTAAATTGAATACAAGCTCAAAGACTTTCAGGTATTAGGCTGTAATCTTACAAAAGCCACATAGCTTTATTTTTATAAAGGACCTTGGATACTTTTCATTTAAATGCAAGGACTTGAGGAAAGGTGGCCTGTCTACTATCCTTGAATAGTTGCTAGATGATATCCTTTCCACTAATACTGGTGTTGTCTTAATCTTTCAATTGAAAAGGGAACAGTCCACATTCCAGCAGAGTCCTTTGTTTCCCTCTGCTTTTTCAGCATCTTTTTTAGGTCACTTTAGAGATACACCACCACTATGATAGAACTAGAAGAATGGAAACCAATGTGTACCAGAGTGGCTGCCAGCTAGTTGCCACCTTAATCACCCAGGTGAGTGCTCTGATTCATCCCATTTAAGTATGAGCTCCAATACTACTCAAGTCTCTCAGCATCTTGCAAAGAAAAGAAAAAAAAGAAAAAAATATGAAAAATGAGAATAAATGCAAGTAGTTTTGTATTTGCAGGACTTCCTAAACTGTGAACATGTCTTTTTAAAAATATACTTTTTTGTTTACTATTGTTCAGTTGTTTTTCAGTCATGGCTAACTCTGTGTGACTCAATTTGAGATTTTCTTGGTAGAGATACTAAAGTAGTTTGCCTTTTCCTTCATCAGCTCATTTTACAGATGAGAAAACTGAGGCAAACAGGGTTAAGTTACCTGTCCAGGGTCCTATATGAATAAGTGTCTCAGGCCAGATTCGAAAGATAAGTCTTCCTGACTCTAACCCTAGAATTCTATCTACTGCACAACCTCTCTGTCTTTTGAAATTGTATTTCTTTTTTATATGTTAAAATATATATGTATGCACATTTTTAGTTATTTTTCTGTACAAGAAAAATCAGATCTAGAAAGAAAAAACAAAACAAAACCTGAGAAGGAAAACAAAAGGCAAGCAAATATCAACAGAAAATGTGAAAATGTTATGTTGTGATCTACTCTCAGTTCCCATAGACCTCTCTCTGGGTATATATAACTTTCTTCATCATTGTACAAGTGAAACTGGTTTGAATCATCTATTGTTGAAGAGAGCCACGTTAATCAAAATTGATCAACATATAGTATTGTTGTTGCTATCCTGGTTCTGCTCATTTCATTTAGCGTCAGTTCATGTAAGTTTCTCCAGGCTTCTCTGAAATCATCCTGCTGGTCGTTTCTTACAGATTAATAATATTCCATAACCTTCATATGTCATACTTTATTCAGCTGTTCTCCAATTGATGGGTATCCATTCAATTTCCAGTTTCTAGCTACTACAAAAAGGGCTGCCACAAACATTTTTGCACATGTGGGTTTCTTTCCCTCCTTTAAGATCTCTTTGGGATAGAAGCCCAGTAGAAACACTGCTGGATCAAGGGATATGCACAGTTTGATAACTTTTTGACCATAGTTCCAAATTGCTCTTCAGAATGGTTAGATCTATTCACATCAACAATGTTTGATAATTGTATTCAATAAAGAATTGGTTTCCTTTGTAATCCTATGTATACTTCTAAGTCATTCAAAAACACTTATTCAAATACATGGTCCATAGGCTTCCCCAAACTACCAAAAGAGGCCTAGTACATAAAAATGTTAAAAGTCTCTGATTAGGAACTTACGCCTGATTTTAAAATCTTTCATCATCTAGCTTCATTCTAAGATGATTACTTACTATTTTCCACCCTAGCAGTGTACAGTCCAGTCAAGTAATCATTTTATTCTTCAACAAGCTTCCTGTATCCTTTTACATCTTCCCTGGCTGTCATTGTTCACAATTAGAATGAATTTTTACATCATCTATCTCACTCACTGTGAAAAGCCACTCCATACTAAATAATTGAGCAACTATGATTTTTTTTACTTTGCAAAATATCTCAAGAGAATAACTGGGACCTGCAGAGAAGATGTAGTTTCCATTGGGGCTCCATTTGTAATGCCTTGAAAACAAGAAGATAGAAGCATTGTAAAGCAAAGAGTGAAGGAACTGAGTACAAAGAAGACTTTATTCACCAATGACAACTAGAAGGTTGATGGCTATCTTATTCATAGGATTCATTGAATCCTATTCATAAGCATCTAGGAAGAGCTGTGGTCTGGAGTAAGGAACATCTGAGTTCTATGGTCTCAGGTATTAGCTATTTCATGGGCAAGTCACTTAACCTGTGTTTGCTATAGTTTTCTCATTTGTAAAATGGGGATAATAAAAGTATCTATATTTCAGGGTTGTTGTGAGGCTCAAAGGCGTAAGATTTATAAAGTGCTTAATCTAGTGCCTGGAACATAAAATATGCCATAGTAATACTGGCTGTTATTGTGGTGATGCTATTATATCACAGATAAAGAGGAAGATAAGTTTGTATAGTCTATTAGAGAATTGGGAGGGGCACTTGTATCATCTCAGCACAAATTATTTTCAGCTTGAATAAAGAATTAAGCCCAGGGTGTTGTTTTCTTGCCAGCTCCTCAAGCTTTGGAATCTCAGAGGAACTGAAAATACTTAGGGGACTTTTGGCCACTTGTAGCCAAAATTTGTCCTAGGCTATCCAGAACCTGTGAAGTGATCTTTAGGTCAATGAAATTCCACACAGCATGTTAGCAGAGATGCCAGCTGACCAGTCCTCAGAATAATATGAGATAGCCTACGAATCATGAGAGAGGGCAGATCTAGCAAACTGGGGCTTGCCAGTTTAGGCTTGTGTACTGTACCTGCACTAAGATAAGACACATCTTATTGCTTATTAGGACAGTTAGATGGTATAGAGGATAGAGCGTCATGGCCTGGAGTAAGAAAGATTAATCTTCCTGAGTTCAAATCTGGTCTCAGATATTTACTAGTTGTATATCCATGGACAATTAATTTAACCTTCTTTGTCTCAGCTTCCTCATTTATAAAAAAGCTGAACTATTCTATTAAGTCTAGAATTGGCGACTACTGATAATGACTGAAGATCTGCAAGA
Source organism: Sminthopsis crassicaudata (assembly GCF_048593235.1). NCBI lineage: Eukaryota > Metazoa > Chordata > Mammalia > Dasyuromorphia > Dasyuridae > Sminthopsis > Sminthopsis crassicaudata. The sequence continues at coordinate 155,830,194 of NC_133618.1, forward strand.
TCAAGAATAACAACATAGGATTCATTATGCGTTTAGTATACTTTCACATATTGCAGATTCATCCAGTGTACTTCATGGGGATTATTAAAAAGTTTTTTTTTTAACTTGAAAGAGAACAAGTAAATATGCTGAATTGAGTAAGATAAGACCTGGATTCTTATCCTAGCCATAAAAATTATAAGATTTGTGATTTTTAAGAAATTATTTAACTTTTCTTTGTTTCAGTTTCCTCACTGTTGAATATGGTTATGGCCAAGTGAATGCAGTCCATCCCAGCACTAAAACTTTTGTTAATATTAGTGGCAATAAAATTCTGATCAATATTTGAGTTATTCGCACAAAAGGGACATACATTACAAAGTGGTCTTTTAAATTTAATCCTTCAATGAAGAATAAATTTAAAATATGTATGCAGGTGAATATAATGGTTGCACTGATTAATAAAGGACAAATTGAGTCAGTTATGATTCTTAGAGGCAGTGTGATATAATAAAAAAGCTCTAGTCTCAGGTCAGGTCAGGTTATGGATTTGTGTTCTGGCTACCTAGAGCCAGGATGTCAGGCAAGTCATTTAAACTCTCTCAAGTCTAATTTTCTCATTTTTAATACATGAATTATAATATTGTCCAACAGGAAAGAATTTTAAAAGTTCTAAGTTCTCAAAGGCATTAACTAAGATAGTCCTGGGACAGCTGGAAAGTTATCCCATGGTAAGACATTTTGGGAAATGTTCTTAGTACTTTCCTGATGGCATTTCTTCACTTGTCCATCCCACCAATTATCTTGCCTCCTCTCTCCCTTTCATACTTTTGTCCCTACCACAAGCATTTCCTTAGGGAATTAATTATCTTTCCAGCAAGGTAGTATCCATTGGGATCCCAGAGGATGTTTTTTCCCCTCAATTCTTTTTATTCCAAGTTAAACTATATCCCCTTCTTTACCATAGGTGAACATATTCCTATTTATGACATTACATCAAGTTACAATGTGAGTTACTATATTATATAATATATATTATAATATAGTATAAATATAATATATTAGGACAATTGGAATTAGATAATTTCAGAGTATTGACTGTGATTCTAAGATTTGTTTTATTCTTTTTGTTGACAGTATCATTCAATGATCTTCTTACCTCTGAATTCCCATAGCATGCATAATTTAGGATATTTGATTAAGCACTTATATGTTGTCTATCATTATTCATTTTTATTTCTAGTGTACAAGTTTTTCAATGGGGCAAGGCCTGTGTAGTGGTAATTGCTGAAATCACCCATCCCACCCCTTACCTAGTACAGGTCTGAACACATGGAAGGTATTCAGTAAATACTGAATGAGTGATTGATTAAAATTTAGAACTTTTATCTTTAAACCGTTCTCTTCACACACATTGCTGGTGCTCAATCAGTGATTTCTGAATAAATAAATGAGTGACTCAGTTGACTAAAGGAAAGCTAGGATAGAAAAATAACTTGAAGATTTTAATGAAACTAAAGATTATTCTCCATTTCAGCAGTACATATTCGGAGGTAAATTCACTCAGTCTATTTATTGGGTGGAAAAAAAATGACTGACCCACATAAGAAGGTATAATAATCCTAATAACGCCAAGCACAGACAGTCTCTCTGTCTTCAAAAGATGTGTAATTGGGGAAGATAAATGTCTTTCCCACAATACCGTGACCAAGCAAAGAGGGCAGAGGTCAAAAGTTATTTGTGTAAGTCAGTATGCATTTAGGAGCTATCCACAGTGGACCAAGACAAAACTTTAAAGGTCAGGTTTGTCTCCTATTCTGTTTCCCTGCTTGCACCTGTCTTTATGACCCAGTGTATACAAAAGAGTAGGCAATGGCCTTTGCAAAACCAATACCAAGCAGGCTGTTTCCTGCTGTAAAATGAAACTAAGGATGCCATGGAATTCATACCCAAGATGAGGCATTCTTCATGAGTCTGCTTCCAAAATATCAGTAATCCCCCCCAGCCGACCACTCTGCATCCTTAGAGATTTCCTAAACAATATACACACTCCGAGAAACCTAAAGAGCAGCTTTCAGGGGGGAGGCTAGTGACCCAGTCACTATGTCAAAGTGTCTTCTATCCTGGCTCTGTAAAGGCACTTGCTGATGATTTTATCACATACAGAGATCTCCGAAGGAATCCATGCTGGGCAATCTGCATGGAAATATTGAATTCAGCTAAATCTTTTCTTAATTTGACTTTAATGCTTCAAGACATCTGCTCAACCATGTGGGTCTTCCCTCTGACGATAGAGATCTTTATTTGTTCCTGAAATGGCCCTTTCTGAAATGGCCCTTTCTTGTCTGTTATTTAGAATCATAAATTTAGAGTTGAAAGGGAATGTAAGCTTATCAAGTCAAATTCGGAAACAGAGGCTCAGAGAATTAAGTGATTAGCCCAAAGTTATACAAATCCTCCTACAAATCTGACTATATTGCAATATCATTGTCATATTAGGAGGTGATAACAGACAGTCTTATTTTTCTTGTGCTCCAGTATTCTATTGAGAATATAATCTGCTATATGACATCTGTGTTATAGCAAGGCATTAAGATAGTAATTTAAGCAAATCAAATGAATAATATTTATTAAGCAATTATTAAATGCTGGATGCTGTACTGAGTTCTAAGAATACAAATTACAACCAGAAAGAAAGTCCATTTTCTTAAGAAGTTTACATCTTAATTAGAGGTAAGCAATGTATATGAGTTTGTCACATGTAAAGAACCATAGTTCTTAGGGTACATTAGAAAACTATTGGTAGAACCACATATTTTTTATTTTTATGTTTTTAACTAAAACTTTGTTTTTTCAAAACATACATGTATAATTCTTTAATATTAGTCTGCAAAACATTGTGTTCCAAATTCCTCCCCTTTCACCTACCCCCCATCCTCTCCTCCAGATGGCAAGTAGCCCAATATATGTTGAACATGGTATAAATATATGTTAAATCTAATATATCGCATACATTATTTATGTAATAATCTTGTTGCACAAAGAAATCAGATTAAGCCAGGAAAAAATGAGAAATAAAATAAAATGCAAGCAAACAACAACAAAAAGAATGAAAATACACTTAGCATCAGTTCATGTAGGTCTCTCCAGACGTCTCGGAAATCATCCTGCTGATTGTTTCTTATAGAATAATAATATTCTACAACATTCATATACCATAACTTATTCAGCCATTCTACAACTGAGGGGCATCCATTCAGGTTCCAGTTTCTTGCCACTACAAAAAGGGCTGCCAAAAACATTTTTGCACACAAACCACATCTTTTTCTAATGTTGAAATGATAAGCTGTGTCAAGGAGTGTAGTGGTCAGAACTTTCATTCTTGGATCTTTACTAGTTTTGAGTATTGAGGTGAGGAAAGATACACTTGCAGGTAATGTCTCTCTCTCTCTTTGTTATTTCATTAATATTTTTATTGTTATAATTACACATAAAGATAGTTTTCAACATTCTTTTTTTTTTTTTTTTAATTTTAGGCTGGGTTTGAGTGACTTGTCCAGGGTCACACAGCTAGGAAGTGTTAAGTGTCTGAGACCAGACTTGAACTCGGGTCCTCCTGAATTCAGGGCTGGTGCTCTAACCACTGCGCCACCTAGCTGCCCCTCAGCATTCATTTTTGGAAGATTATGCGTTACATATTTTTCCTTCCTCCCCCTCTTACTTCTCTCCTCCCCAAGAGAACAAACAATCCAATATAGATTATATACATATAAAATCATTTTAAACATATTTCCATATTAGTCATGTTTTTAAAGAAAAAACAGAACAAAAAATAAATGAAAATAGTAACCTTCAATTGACATTCAGGCCCCATAGTTCTCTCTTTGGTACTGAAAATTGTCTTGGATCACCACATTGCTGAGAAACGCTAAGTCTATCATAGTTCATCATAACAATCTTGTTACTGTTTACAATGTTTTCCTGGTTCTGCTCACTTTATTCAGCATCAGTTCCTGCAAGTCATTCCAGGCTTATCTGAAATAAGAAGACAATGTCTTTACTAAATTGCTTCCCTGGATAATTATTTATAGTAGTTAGGTGGGAGATACAGCCAGTGATCTGGGAGGCGGGGATTAATATTCCCAAGGCTTTCATTGATGATAGTTATTAATCCATTGTCATTAATACTGGCAGGGGAATTACCCTTTCCCACAATGAATACTGAAATCAGGGTTGCTGATCTGAGGAACATTATTATTCGTGTATCTCAGACTCAAGGTCCTGAATTGTCCACTGAGAGCTGAGGGAAGATAGTGGTTAAAGATAGTGGTTAAGGTAGAAGCTGTGGTTTAATTGAGTTGCCATTTGTTATATTGTGTCTCTCCCTCAGGGTGTCTTGCTATTTCAATTAGGTTAAGTTACCTGCTGTGTTGGTAGCCATTGATTAGTAATTGCCCCCCTTGTTGGTGGCAGTAGGGATGGCAAGTTCCTTTCTCACAATTATTGTCCTCTAAGTAATACCTATTGAGAGATGGCTTGGTGGTCTGGGGGAAATTTCTACATCTAAGGGATTTGAGGTTACCTGCCATTCAATGGCAGTAGGTCTTTAGTGCTGGTGTTGTGCTTAGTGGGAATAGATGATTTTTTATAAGTGAATGATGGTTATGAGGGCTTGACAAGAAGCATGGCTACTCATGCTACATAACTGTAACAATAATTATTATGATAATTATTACTAAAATGTGAGGGAAAAAGAGGAAGAATGATAGAGTGGATAGAGAGTCAACCATGTTATCATTAGGAAGATATGAATTGAATTTCTACTTCTGACACATATTGTCCACATATACAGCCAAATAGTAAATTAGATCTACATCACTCTTCACTTGAACTACTCCAATAGCTTTTTATTTTATCTCCTATCTTTTGAACTCTCTCCTTTTACAAACTGATATTCCTAAAGCACAAGTCTATGTTGGTTCTCTGCTCAAGAAGTTTCAATGGTTACCTATTGCTTCTAGGACTAAATACTAACTTGTTTTTGGTGTTTGAAGTTCTTCATAATTTAGTTACATTATTTTTAAAATAACTTTTTCCCATTATTCTCCTTCAACTATTCTATATTACAGTCAAAATAGTCTATTAGATATTTCTCTTACATAATCTTTTTATTTTATGTATCTAGCTTAATTGGATAGGCTTTTCCTTATACCTAAGATATGCTATATAGGTGTGTTTATCCTTAAGAATCCCTCCTTTCATTTAAATTTCAGCTCAAATACTACCTCCTATATGAGGCCTTTTCCAAATCCTTGATTATCTATTTGAGCTGTGGGTGTGTGATACCATGACTGTGAGGTATACTCAGGAATGACCACACCAACCCCACTCATTTGTCATTTTTTCAATTTTTACTTTCTGAGTTTAAGGTCCAATTCAATGAATATGTGTGAAATTGACAAAAATTAAAGAAACTCTTCATGTAATTGGTTCAAAACCAATTCTGAAATAAAACCAGAGAAACCACTTCTTCATGAGCTAGCTTCTCCCTCTCAATCTTTGATATCAAATGTATCCATGAAGAAAAAAGTTAATAGCAAATAATTTATTAGCAGTGTCAAGTAACAAAAACACAGGGAAACAGTTAAAGTATAGAATATTACAATCATGTTTGTACCCATTGTGGGTTCCTCCAAGGCTCTGTCAAGGTGCTCTTCTGTTTTTTAGTTTGATGGCCTCATAAGATGCAATGGATTAAAAAATATCCTTTATCATCTTTATGCAGATGATTCTCTGATTTTATTTTTCTCCAGTCCCAAACTCTCTCTGACCTAAACTAGGATGTTCCATATATATCTAAAAATTTACATTTCCAAAAACTGAATGTTTTTCGAAAAATTTTGATCCCTCAAACTCTCTCTTCCTTCCACTTTCCTATTATTGTCATGTCACTCACAACCATCTTTCCAGCTACCCAGATTGAAAACATAGATGTTATGCTAGACTCCTCACTTTTTTACATATCTAGTCTGTTGTTAAATCCTGTAAGTTGTAGATTCACAACATCTTTCATATATGTCCCCTTTACTCCTCTGACACTGGTACCATTCTGGTTCAGACTCCCATCAACTCATACCTGTATTATTGTAATATTTCTTAATTGTTTTCCTGACCTTGAGTTTTCCCATTCCTGTCCATCTTCTACTTTGCTATTCAAGTTGTCTTGCTAAAATCAGTAGGCTGACTCCAAAGGCTTCCTATCTCTTCCAGGATGGACAATGAAATTTTCTAGCATTCAAAGCCCTTGATAATCATATTCCTTACTTTTTGAGTCATCTTACTTCTCTCTTAACACTCTGTGTTAAAGTGAAAATGGGCCTCTTCTTGTTCCTCCCAGGTACTTCACCTTTTGACTCCCTCTGAGCTTTTCTCCCCTACCTTACACCACCTCCTGGTTTCCCTTGCTTCTTTTAAGTTTCCATTAAAACTCTTTCTGCAAGAAACCCTTCCTAACACCTTTAATAGTAATTGCCATCTTCTCAATTTACCTCCAATTTATCCTGTCTATATCTTGTTTGTGCATAATTGTTTTTATGCTTTCTTTAGATTGTGAGCTCTTTGAGGTTATGGACTGTTTTTGCTTTGCTTTGTATCTCCAGTATTTATCACAGTACTTGGCATTTAGTAGATACCTAATACACTATTGTTGACTTGACTTGCAGCCAAGGTCACTTTTTTCTTTCTTCCTGAACCATCATACAAGCAGTTTTGAAGAAAGTTTCCATGGAAAAGGACTGAGATTTAAATGTTTGCTGGAATTTTTTTTCCAGAATTGTTTTCTGGGAAAGAATGAGAAAATTAACCAAAACAAAAACAATTTACTGGACTATACTCTCACAAACAACAATAGTAGAACAACTAGTTTGACCTGATTCTAATTCCAGTTCACTCCTGTCATCCTGTCTTATTTTCTCAGATATCTGGTCTTTGGGTTCATGTACTCACATGAGCAAAATTCTATCCCTTAAGGCCACTGGAACTGCCCTTTTTTGAATACATATGAACAGCTTAATGCAAAGATTCTCTATTACCCACCAATGTGAGACTTTTTTTTTCTTGACTGATATTTGTTACAAAACTTTATTGATTTATTTTTATTTTACAACTGGTGGAGATAACAGGGAAGCAAGGGCTAGGGTTCCTTTTTTAAAAATAAAGGAAAAGGAAAAAAAGAAAATAGAATCTTGGAAGGATTTTTTTAATGCACAGAAGAGAATAAAAGAAACACCAAAACAAATCATAAAAAAGCAGCTGGCTTCTGAAGTCATATGAAGGGGCCCAAACTTCCTTAGTACCATCAACAACAATTGTTGATCAACTGCAACCAACAGGCAGATAATAATTGGAGCTCTGAGAGTGGCAGATTCCCACAGATCAATGTTCATACTTCTTGCTCAGTCTTTGAAACCATTATGAAAGGAAGCCACTTTTCTGGACAAGGAACCAGGCATCTCTACCAATTATTACCCAAATGCCATACATAAGACAGGCAAATACACCTAGCTGAAGTAGAAGGGTATGCTGAGGGATTCAGGAAACATCATGGGTCTCTACCAGTACCACAATCACCACCATCATGACAATTACTATTGCTCCTCATATCCTGATGGAGACAGCTCAGGATTCTGAACCCAAGTCCTATTGGAAGAGTTGTGTTTTCAGACCCACATTTATTATCCTGGAAAGTAACCCTTGTAAAAGTGCGACTTGGCCACCACTTCTGCAGGGTCTTTGGGACCTTTCCATGTAACTTGCAGCTCAAACCTTCCATATGCATTGTGTCCTCCATATACATGTAAACTCCTTGAGAGCAGAGATCATCTGACTTTTTAATTTATATTCTGGGTACTTTATACAAGTATTTATATACATACTTTATTAGTTTTTCATTAATTTATTCATTAATGTTAAATTTATTATTGATTTTATGAAGAAAGGAAAGGAGGTTTTTATTTCATGTATAGTTCTTTCTGTTCTATTGTCTATAATGAGATATTCATTTTAGAATAAAAAACAATGAATTAAAACAAAAGAAAATTGCTATTATTTTTGTTTCTTGATCCCAGACTCAGGGCTGTGCAGACTATGTCATTTTGCTTCTCCTGAAACTATTTCTTATTTTATTATGAAGCATTAATACCCCATTTCATTCATATACCATAAATTATTTAGCCATTCCCTAAAAGATGGTATGTCCCTACATGTATATGCCCACATCCACAGAACCATCCATATAAACATATGCATGAAAACGCAGCTTTTTTTTTAAACTTATCTGTTTATTTGGGGGCAAATAATGTTATGGTTTTTCTTTTTGGAGTCCTAGAACTGAGCATAATGACTGAACATAGCAGACCTTTCATAAAATAAGTGCTTGTTGAATTGAATTCAATTAAAGACTTGGACTATATATATATATATATATATATATATATATATATATATATATATATATATATATATATATATACATATATATATATATATACATATATATACATAAATATGTATTATGTATGTATTTAATTTTGTAGTTTTCATTTTAGTTTTGTAGACTGTAAGTCTACACTGACTGTAAGTCAGTGAAGGCAGAAACAATTTCATTTTAGTTTTAGTTTTTATTTCATTTATGTCTATGCCTCTTGCATATTAAATAAATGTTTTGGTTTTTTTTAATTGAACATTTGCTGAGTACCTCATGACCTCATTTTCACATTTATTGTCCTACTTGTTACATGTATAGTTCCCATTCACAGTTATATTCTTTGGGTCAGATAATCTAGGCATCTGTTCAAATATCAACTCAACATTGACATCAAAGAACTTAAAATGCCTTTGGTCTGTAAGAGGTACAGTTACAATACATGGGAAGGAATGGGGAGGAGGAAAGGGGGAGTCATAAAGGAAACATGAATTACGTGAATCACAGGGGAGAACTAAACTCATTGTTTCTTTTGAAGGTCTTGAGAGAAAGGAACACTGTGTTTAAATTGAAAACAAATTTCAACAATAAGTTTCCAAACAAACCCACAAACACAAGTTGTATAGATTTAGAAATGAAAGGGGACCTTAGAGAACAACTAGTCTAACTCCCTCATTTTATAGATTAGAAAACAACCCTCAGAAAGATTGCATTAAGTAGCTAATAGAGCAGGATTTGAACCCTGTTCACTTATTTCCAAATGCAAGTCTTTTTCATTGCATCACATGGTAAAAAGAGCTGTTCCAGGTCCTTAAAATTCATTTTAATAAATATTTCATGTAACAAATAAGTATTTACATGTTCTTAAAAGTGAATGATAATAAAATTGATAACATGGCACCGTTAAATAACACCAAAGTCTAGAATTCACTCATCTTGATGCCCATCCAACCATATTCCACTCTAATGCATCCTCTCCTTATCCTAAATCATTACCTTTTCTAAAGCAAAAGTCTCACCATATCATCCTCCTACTCCATATTCTCCAGGGGTTCTCTATCACTCCCCAAACCAAATACAAACCTCCATTTTTGGCATCCAAAGTTGCTTAGGCCATATCCCTTTCTTTTTCTTCCCCATCTACTCTGATGCCTCATTGTAATATAGAGGTGACACTAGAATTATGAAATATATGCCAGTACAGCACAAGTTCTATAATTTTCCACCAATCTGAAGATATTTCCATTTTGAACCCAGCACAAAATTAGAAACCATTCCTACTTTTTCAGGACTAAATTAGCAAAGTATGGAGTGGCTAGTCCCTAGAAGATGGATTATTTGGTGGTGAATTCTTTAAATGGGGTAATATCTAAACTAAAGAAAAATATAAAATGGCCTCCATCATATGCAACCCCATTCTATTTCTACAGTTTTATCATAGAAAAGGGCGGAAAAGGTGGGGGACTAGGACTCACACAGTTTTTAACAAATCTATAAATGTTTAACTTAGATTTAATCTATGGGTTACACAAGATAAAATGACAGAGTTGAATTGATGTGTTCCAAGGCAATACATAACCTACATAATGGGATATTTAGCTATCTCCTGTTATAATGCCTATAGTGTACAAAAATATTTTCATCCAAATAATTGAAGTGTATCATATGGACTGGCATCTATTCCAAAAAAGGAAGAGGAAGAAATATTTTATGAGGAATTCACATTTTGATACTTAATGATTTCAGTTTAGAAGTTTAAAATTTTTATTTTATTTTTATTTAATTCATTAAATCCTTTTCAATTATATGATGGAAAAATAACAAATTATTCACATTTTTGAATTCCAAATTATCTCCCTCCTCCTATAAGAGAAGGCATGCAATTTGATTCTGATTGCAATGTGAGGTCATCCAAAATATATTTCTATTTAACTCTATTAAAAAAACTAATAAAAAATAAAGAGAACTTTAAAAAAAGTATTTTAATCTGCATTCAGAGTTTACCTATTCTTTCTCAGTAGGTGGATAGTGCTTTTTTTATCATGGATCATATGGAATTGTCTTAAAAATTGTCTTGATTATTGGCTAAGTCTTTCATAGTTGATCATTCTTACATTATTTTTGTTACTGTGTACGATATTCTTCTGGTTTTGTTTAATTCATTTTGTATGAGTTCAGTCTTCATAGATTTTTACCTGGGAAAGCATTCTGCTCAACATTTCTTATAGCACAATAGCATTCCATCCCAATCATATAACACAGCTTATGCAACCATTTCCCAATTGATGGACATTTTATTGTCTCAATTTTGAATTGTACCATTATTAAAATTATGGCTATAAACATTTTTGTGCAAATAGGTAATTTTCTCTTTTTTGGATCTATTTGGGATAGAGACTATAATTCTGTATCCTTTTGGGCACAGCTCCAAATTGTACTCCAAATTGCTTGGACTAATTCACAACTCCACCAGCAGTACTTCGTTGGATCAGTTTTTCCAGATCCTCTCCAGGATTTGAAAAAAATGTTATCATGTTAGCTAATCTAATAAGTGTAAATAGTGTCTCAGAATTGATTTAATATATATATATATATATATGTATATTTATATATACATATATATATACATATACACACACACATATATATACATACACACACACACACACACACACACACACACACACACACACACACATATATATATATATATATATATATATATATATAAAATCAATAGAGATTTACACAATTTTCCCCATGTGGTATTGATGGATTTGAATTCTTTTTCAGAAAAGTGCCTATTCATATATTTTGCCTTTCCATTAACTAGGGAATAGCTCTTATGTTTATAAAATCTGACTCAAATTTCTAAATATTTTAGAAATGTGGCCTTTATCAGAGAAACTTGTTATAAAAGTTTTGCCCAGTTTCTCTTTTTCTTCTAATTTTGGCCATGTTAATTTTGTGTAGAAGCTTTTAAACTTCATATATAATTAAAACTATGTAATTTATTTTCATAAGCTTTATCCATTATTTTATCATAAACTCCTCCTTTGTTTATAAATCTGACAGGTTCTTCCCATTGTTTCCTAATTTACTTATGCTATCACCCTTTATGTCTAAATCATGCATTTATTTAGATTATATCTTGGTATAAATTGTGACATGTTGGTCTATGCATAGTTTTTGCAAAACTGCTTTCCAGTTTTCCCAGAAAATTTTGTCAAATGGTTCTTACCCTGAAAGCTTAAATCATTAGTTTTATCAAAGGCTAAATTATTATGGTGATTCATTACTGTATATTGTCATTTCTTTGCCTAATTTTTCTTCTACCTATCTTTATCAATTTTGAAAAAACTTAAAGCTCTTCCAGGAATTATTGTGGGACTTGTTCAACTCACATTTTTCTTTAAGGCTTTGTTTGTAGTTGTTTTGACTTTACTGTCTTCTTTTGAATTTGTGTCTTGATATTCCCAATCACTATATTAGCTTTTTATGGGTAGGTGTTTTTGTTGTTGTTTAGTAATTTTTCTCCCCTATTTCCTGATTTTGGACTTTATGTTAATGTTGGATTATGTTGTAGGGGTGTGTGTGTGTGTGTGTGTGTGTGTGTATGTGTGTGTGTGTGTGTGTGTGTATGTGTGTGAAGGGCACAAGCTTTAGCGGTTTTTTTACAGTGCTGTTTTCACAGCTAGTTCTGGATTTTTGCAAATTTTCTGTATTTCCAAGATGGTGTGAACTGGGGAGATGTTTGATGACTGCTCTCTTGCTCTTTTCCCTTGTCTTTTTCCAGAAAAGAACCCTGATCCCTTATGACTGTAATCAATACTGCTCCTCAAAGCCCTTTTTCCCCTTGGGATCAAAAACAACACTATTCCCTGATTCCTTGGGACTTGAAGTGATATTGTTCCTCCTGGCTTCTACTCCTTCTCTACTGAATATTTTTCTACACATGACCCAGAAGTGGGGATAAACAATGTAGTTTTCAAACAATTGGTCTTCAGGGCTGTCACTCCCTCTTGACTAAAAATGCTTTTCTCTTCTTTGAACAATGACTTACATATAGGTAAAGACAATAAATATAACAAATAGCTTTTGGTCCTGTACTCAGCACTAGCACAAAGGTACTCTGTAATATTATTCTGACCAGTTGACAAGTTCCTTTAATGTCTCTAGCTTGAGAACTCCTGAAGCTGCTATAATTTCTGTTGTCCACATTTAGTCCTACTATTGGTGCTGCATTTATGTGGGTTCCTGGCTAGCCTATAACTCTCTTTTCTACTTTCTAAGCTTTCTTGGAGTAGAGGAATGTCTCACTCCATCCTTTTGTTGACTCTGCCACTCCAGAATTCAATTGGTAGTGTTATTTTAAAGTTAATTGGGAGAGTTTGGTTTGATGTTTCTCTACCCTGCCATTTTGGCTCTGCCAAAATATAGAACTATTTCAATTGAATATGAATCTCATTTATCAGGTAGACTCTGTAATGCTGTAAGGGGCTTGGGGTAATGAATATGTTTTCTTTTTTTTTTTGAAAACCATTTTAAATTAATTTTATAATTATAACATTTTTGATAATATATATGTATAGGTAATTTTTACCACATTATCCCTTGTACTCCTGTTCTGAATTTTTCCCCTTCTTCCCTCCACCCCCCCCAAGATGGCAGGCATTCACATACATATTAAATATGTTATAGTATATTCTAGGTACAATATATATGTGCAGAACAGAATTTTGTTGTTGTTGTTGCAAAGGAAGAATTGGATTTGGAAGGTAAAAATAACCTGGGGAGAAAAACAAAAAAAAAATGCTAACAGTTTACACTCATTTCCCAGTGTTCCTTCTCTGGGTGTAGCTAATTCTGTTCATCATTGATCAATTGGATCTGAGTTAGATATTTTCTTTGTTGAAGATATACACTTCCATCAGAATATATTCTCATATAGTATTGTTGAAATGTATAATGATCTCCTAGTTCTGCTCATTTCATTCAGCATCAGTTGATGTAAGTCTCTCCGAGCCTCTCTGTATTCATCCTGTTGGTCATTTCTTACAGAACAATAATATTCCATAACATTCATATACCATAATTTACCCAATCATTCTCTAATTGATGGGCACCCATTCACTTTCCAGTTTCTAGCCACTACAAAAAGGGCTGCCACAAACATTTTGGTACATACAGGTTCCTTTCCCTTCTTTAGTATTTCCTTGGGATATAAGCCCAGTAGTAGCACTGCTGGATCAAAGGGTATGCACAGTTTGATAACTTTTGGGGCATAATTCCAGATTGCTCTCCAGAATGGTTGGATTCTTTCACAACTCCACCAACAATGCATCAGTGTCCCAGTTTTCCTGGATCCCCTCCAACATTCATAATTATTTTTCTTGTCATCTTAGCCAATCTGACAGGTGTGTAGTGGTATCTCAGAATTGTCTTAATTTGTATTTCTCTGATCAGTAGTGATTTGGAACACTTTCATATGAGTGGAAATAGTTTCAATTTCATCATCTGAAAGTTGTCTGTTCATATCCTCTGACTATTTATCAATTGGAGAATGGCTTGATTTCTTATAAATTAGAGTCAATTCTCTGTATGTTTTGGAGATCAGGCCTTTATCAGAATCTTTAACTGTAAAAATGTTTTTCCAATTTGTTACTTCCTTTCTAATCTTGTTTGCTTTAGTTTTGTTTGTGCAAAAACTTTTTAATTTGATGTAATCAAAATTTTCTATTTTGTGATCAATAATGATCTCTAGTTCTCCTTTGGTCACAAATTCCTTTCTTCTCCACAAGTCTGAGAGGTAAACTATCCTATGTTCCTCTAATTTATTTATGATCTTGTTTTTTATGCCTAAATCATGGACCCATTTTGATCTTATCTTATATGTGGTGTTAAGTGTGTCCATGCCTAGTTTCTGCCATACTAATTTCCAGTTTTCCCAACAGTTTTTGTCAAATAATGAATTCTTATACCAAAAGTTTGGATCTTTGGGTTTCTCAAACACTAGATTGCTATTTTTACTCACTATCTTTTCCTGTGAACCCAACCTATTCCACTGATCAACTAGTCTATTTTTTAGCCAATACCAAGTGGTTTTGGTGACTGCTGCTTTATAATATAGTTCTACATCAGGTACAGCGAGGCCACCTTCATTTGATTTTTTTTCCCATTACTTCCCTTGAAATTCTCGATCTTTTGTTCTTCCACATGAATTTTGTTGTTATTTTTTCTAGGTCAATAAAATAGTTTCTTGGATGTCTGATTGGTATAGCATTAAATAAATACATTAGTTTAGGGAGTATTGTCATCTTGATTATATTTGTTTGCCCTATCCAAGAGCACTTAATATCTTTCCAATTATTTAAATCTGATTTTATTTTTGTGGCAAGTGTTTTGTAATTTTGCTCATATAATTCCTGACTTTCCTTTGGTAAATATATTCTCAAATATTTTATACTACTGACAGTTATTCTGAATGGAATATCTCTTTGTTGCTATTGGATTGTGTTGGTAATGTATAAAAATGCTGAGGATTTATGGGTATTTATTTTGTATTCTGTAACTTTGTTAAAGACCTGAATTATTTCTAATAGCTTTTTAGCAGAGTCTTTGGGGTTCTCTAAGTATACCATCATGTTATCTGCAAAGAGTGATAGTTTGATTTCCTTGTTTCCTACTCTAATTCCTTGAATCTCTTTCTTGGCTCTTATTGCTGAGGCTAGCATTTCTAGTACGATTCTGTTGAATAGTAATTGTAAGTGAGCAACCTTGTTTCACTCCTGATCTTATTGGGAAAGGTTCCATCTTATCGCCATTACATATGATGTTTACTGATGGTTTTAAATATATGCTCCTTATTATTTTAAGAAAAGTCCATTTATTCCTATACTCTCAAGTGTTTTTAGTAGGAATGGATGTTGGATTTTATCAATGCTTTTTCTGCATTTATTGATATGATCATATGGTTTTTGTTAATTTGATTATTGATATTGTTGATTATGCTAATAGTTTTCCTAATGTTGAACCAGCCCTGCATTCCTGGTATAAATCCCACTTGGTCATAGTGTATTATCCTGGGAATGATTTTCTGAAGTCTTTTTGCTAATATCTTATTTAAGATTTTAGCATCAATATTCATCAGGGAGATTCGTCTATAATTTTCTTTCTCAGTTTTCAGCCTACCTGGTTTACATATCAGTATCCTGTCTGTGTCATAAAAGGAATTTGGTAGGACTCCTTCAATCCCTATTTTTTCAAATAGTTTATATAGCATTGGAGTTAGTTGTTCTTTAAGTGTTTTGTAGAATTCACATGTAAATCCATCTGAACCTGGGGATTTTTTTCTTAGGGAATTGGTTAATAGCTTTTTCTATTTCTTTTTCTGAAATGGGACTATTTAGACTATTTACTTCTTCCTCTGTTAATCTGGGCAATCTATATTTTTGAAAGTATTCTTCCATTTCATTTAAGTTATCGAATTTATTGGCATAAAGTTGGGCAAAGTAGTTCCTAACTATTTTTCTAATTTCCTTTTCATTAGTGGTGAGTTCTCCCTTTTCATTTTTAAGACTATCAATTTGCTTTTCCTCTTCTCTTTTTTTAATCAGATTTACTAAGGGTTTGTCTATTTTGTTGGTTTTTTTCATAGAACCAATTCTTAGTTTTATTAATTAATTCAATAGTTTTGTTTTACTTTCGATTTTATTAATCTCATCTTTTATTTTTAGAATTTCAAGTTTTGTATTTGTCTGGGCGTTTTAAATTTGTTTCTTTTCTAGCATTTTTAGTTGTAAGCCCAATTCGTTGACCTTCTCTTTCTCTAATTTATGCAAGCAGGCCTCTAGAGATATAAAACTTCCCTTATTATTGCTTTGGCTATATCCCACACATTTTGGTATGATGTCTCATTATTGTCATTTTCTTGGGTGAAGTTTTTAATTATGATTTGCAGTTTCACCCAATCATTCTTTAGTATGAGATTATTTTTTTTCCAAATATTTTTGGTCTATTTTCCCCTGGCTTTTTATCAAATGTAATTTTCATTGTATTGTGGTCTGAAAAGGATGCATTTGCTATTTCTGCCTTACTGCATCTGATTTTGAGGTTTTAATGTCCTAGTATATGATCATTTTTAAAATAGGTTCCATGAACTGCTGAGAAGAAAGTGTGCTCCTTTCTATCTCCATTTAGCTTTTGCCAAAGATATATCATATAAAACTTTTCTAGTATTCTATTTACCTCTTTGACTTCTTTTTTTATTTATTTTGTGGTTTGATTTATCTAATTCTGAGAGTGCAAGGTTGGGATCTCCCACTATTATAGTTTTGCTGTCTATTTATTCTTGCAGCTCTCTTAATTTCTCTTTTAAGAATTTAGATGCTGCACCACTTGGTGTGTATATGTTTAATATTGATACTGTTTCTTTATCTATGCTATCCGTTAGCAGGATATATCATGCCCTTCCTTATCTCTTTTCATTAGATCAATTTTTGTTTTTGCTTGATCTGAGATGAGGATGGCTACCCCTGCTTTTTTGGCTTCACCTGAAGCATAGTTGATTCTGCTCCACCCTTTTACTTTTATTCTGAATGTATCACCCTGTTTTAGGTGTGTTTCCTGTAAATAACATATAGTAGGATTCTGGCTTTTAATCCAGTCTGCTAACTGCTTCCTCTTTATGGGGGAGTTTACCCCATTCACATTTATGGTTAGAATGACTAATTCTATATTGCTTGCCATCCTGTTAACCCCTGTTTATGCTTTTCTCCTTTCCTTCCCTCTTACCCTTTTCCCCAGTATTAAACTTGTGAGCACCACTTGCTTTTCACAGCCCTCCCTTTTTAGTATTTCTCCCCTGCCTTAAAGTTCCTCCCCCTATTTTACCCCTTTTCCTCACAATTTCTGTATTCTCTTCCCCTTAGCTTACTCCTTCCCACCCACTTTTCAATGAAGTGGAAGAAATTTCACCATAAATCAAATATGTCAATTGATACACATTATGTTCATCCCCCTCCTTCTTCATCCCCCTCCTTTCTTTCTCTCAGATATAATAGGTTACCTTTGCCTCTTCATGAGATGTAGTACCACCACTTTACCCTTTTTTATGATATAATTTCCTTTCCACCTCTGGTTTCTAGGACAAATTATACATGTGTTCTTTACATATCTTTATGGCAGAAATATAGTTCTCAAGATTTCTTTTTACCTTTTTAGAAATCTCTTGAGTTCTGTATTTGAAGATCAAACATTTTGTGAAGATCTGGTTTTTTCATCGAGAATAGATGGAATTCATTTATTTCGTTAAATGTCCATCTTCTTCCCTGGAAAATGATGCTCATTTTTGCTGGGTAAGTTATTCTTGGCTGCATACCAAGTTCCTTAGCTTTTTGGAATATCATATTCCAGGCCCTTCGTTCTTTTAATGTGGATGCTGCTAGATCCTGGGTTATCCTTATTGTGGTTCCTCCATATCTGAATTGCTTTTTTTCTAGCAGCTTCCAATATTTTTCCTTCATCTGATGGTTTTTGAACTTGGCCACTATATTTCTTGGCATTTTGATTTTAGGGTCCCTTTCAGTAGGTGATCAATGAATTTTTTAATGTCTATTTTACCCTCTGTTTCTAAAATGTCTATGCAGTTCTCTTTGATAATTTCCTGAAAATAATGTCCAGGCTCTTTTTTTTCCTCACATTTTTCAGGGAGTCTGATTATTCTCAAATTGTCTCTTCTGGATTTGTTTTCCAGATCTGTTGTCTTTCCAATAAGGTACTTGACATTCTTTTCAATTGTTTCATTTTTCTGGTTTTGCTTGACTACTTCTTGGTTTCTCCTTGAGTCATTCATTTCTACTTGTTCGAGTCTATTTTTCAATGATGTGCTTTCTTCACTTACTTTTTTTACATCTTTTTGTAATTGTACAATTGAGTATTTAAGTGAGTGTTTTTCTTTTATGGAGTTTTTTCCATTTCATCCATTTTATTTTTTAGAGAGCTGTTTTCTTTTTCCAACTCACTAATTTTATTTCTCAATGATTTGTTTTCTTTATCCACTTTGTCTTTAAATGTGTGGGATGACTTCTCCAGACTCTTGCCAAGCTTCCCTTTCCTTTTCCCATTTCTCTTCTAGCTCTCTTTTGAGAGCCTTTTTGATTTCCTCTATGAGAATCTTATGTATTGAGGAGTAGATCATATCCCACTTAGGACATTCCTCTGGAGAAAATATGCTTTTAGTCTCCTTAGGGTTTGAAGTCTGCTTTCTCTCCATACAGAAGCTGTCAATGGTTAGAGCCCTTTTGAATGTTTTGTTCATTTTGTCAGAGTGGGAATCGAAGAAAACAAATTGACGAGAGAAAAAATTGGTCTGTTTCTGGGGGAGTGGGGCTTGGGGCTGGATGGTGTTTCCGGGCTTCCTCTACAGACTGCAGGAGACAGCAGCGAGGTACTTGCAGGACAGGGATGGCTGCTTGCTGCATCTGATTCCCTGAGTCTCTCCAGGTGGGGGTGAAAATGGCAGGGTCCTGAGAGATGCAAGCTTTCTGGGGTTTTGTTCTTTACCTCCGATTTTTACACCTTCTCTGCTCCTCCTGACTTGCTGCCAAGACAGAACATCCACACTGGGGTAAAAGTATTTTCTCAGAAAAGGAAGGGATCTCCCCCCTCCCCCCTCTGGTCTGAGCTGTGTGAGCTGCCTGCCTTGCTCTAGCTGCTTGCCCTCAGTCTGTGCCCAGTCTGTTCGTCCCCTCCCCCAAGCAAAAACAGACCTTTTCTGGCAAATTTCAAGTAGCCTTCTGTTGGTGATTATTTGTGGGGTTTTTTCTGGTCAAGCATTAATTCTGAGGCTTGTCATGAAGTAAATTCTGAGAGAAAATGTGGAGCTCAAGCAGCTGTTTGCCTCCTCTCTGCCATCTTGGCCGGAAGTCCCAATGAATATGCTTTCAGAAGCAAAACAGGTAAATCAAGGAAACACCATGATAAGATAAAATAAAAGGTCTATAATTTACTATCATGGGATTTTGGAATGAACTCAAAAGGGCATTAAAGAATACTAAGTCTAAATCCCTTAATTATAGCTGAGAATATTTAGAACTAAAGAGGTTTAAGTATCAATGTATCAAAGTATCTATTAGAATAATGACAGGGATAGATAGCAGGGATTCTATCTATTTTAACTCCAAATTCACAATTCTTTCCAGGCTCTTTGAAACAAACAATATTTTGGAAGATTCTTCCAAATTTCCTACAGATATTTATTAATCTTTTTTTCATTTGAGTTTTACCATAACTTTGTATGAAAGATTAAATGGTATTGGAGTGTGCCAAGGAAAGAGGAAAAAAAGAAGGGGAAAGAGATACAGATAAGAGAATTTGAGATTACAAGGTTTTTGAAAGAAGTATTTTCTTTATGTTTACTGTCCCTGAACTTTCTCTGAAAGAGAACACAAGTAGATATGGAGACATATAACTGTAATATTAACTGTGATGTAACTGCATTGTAACTTTATAATTATAGTTGGGAAGGCTTAGGCTGAGGGATCTCTTGAGCTCAGGAGTGTTAGGATGCAGTAGGCTAAGTTAACTACATTCACAATAACTTAGGCTTTGGTGCTAATCAGAGTATAATTGGGTTCATAAATACATAAATATTTTTGATACTTTCAATCTGGGCATGTTAGGAAGACCCAGTCACAAACTGGTGGTGGTAGTAGTAATAATAGCAACACCAGTGGTAGTAATAGTAATCATACAAAGCACTGAATCTCAGGATCAAGAAGAACTTATTGTCCATTTTCATACTTTATGATCATTCTTATAATTAAGTGTTGATATATTAATTAACTCAAGTATCTGGTGATATTATAAGGTTTTTATCTGGAAACTATGAGAGTATTGTGTGAGAACATCTTTGTAACATAATTGACTTACAACAGCTAATGGAGATTTGTCTTTTCTTTGTTGCCCTTAATTCCCATTGTAGAATTATTTTTCAAATATATGTCTTGACAGTTTAAATAATAAGATAAACCAAAAATAGGTATACACTATTTTAATACCTATTTTCCTATTCACAGAAACATCCCACTGGTGCTCCTCTAACTTTGAAAAGAGACATTTACATTTTTGACTGTTTCATTTTGACCCGGGGTATAGAAAAATGAAGATGTTGACCAATTTTTCCAATGGCCGTTGGTTATTTGACTACTAATTTGATTGTAGAATTGTTCTTATGATGTAGTTGCTGCTTCGCCTGCAAGTGCTCATTCAAGTGGGTTTAAATTGCTGTTTTCAATTCACTCATAGTCAAAATACAGAGAAAATGCATTATGCATCTCCTGATTAGGTTGAATGGTAAGCAAATAGAAAATCTCTCCATTTTGTTTAAAATATGATATATGCTGCAAAATGTACACACTGTATAAAAACAATAGTGAGAATAAGCAATAGAATATTTGTGAAGCATTATAAAACAAGGCCTTTTTATTATTTTCCTTATGAATTCCCATATAATAATAATTTGAATTACATTAACAGATAAATGTAAGTTTTACAGAATCATAGAATTTTATAGTTGGAAAGGATCATAGAAGCCATTTTGTTTAATCTATACCCCAAATAAATCTTTTCTACTATATACCCAACAAGATGTCATTGAGTCTTTGTAGATTTCCCTGGAGGGAGAGCCAACTATTTCCAGAATAATTTCATTCCACTTTTATTCATTAGGAACTTCTTCCCTACTCATATCAAACCCACACTTTCTTCTTTATAACTTCTTTTCAAAGTTGCTAAATTTGCATTCTGGAGGAAAAAGTTTAAACCCTCTTTCATATATCAGCTCTTCAAATATCTGAAGAAAGCTATTAAATCCTCAGCAAGTCTTTTCTTCTCTGGAGTAAATGTCTCAGTGCTTTCAAATTAAACTCATTTGATATGAACTCAATACCTTTCAAAAATCTTGGTTGCTTTTCTTTGGAAGCTCAGAAGCTTATCAACATCCTTCCTAAAATGTGATTCCAAGAAGTAAATTATCACATATTCTTAAAACCTGTACTTCTTAATAGAGTTTAAAATTTATTGCTTTTTATAGGATCTCTAATAAAGTATATACATATATATATATATATATTTATTCTTTATTTTCATGTGTTCATGCGTAATAGTACTCAAAATGAAAGCCTAGAGCGCTAAAATTTATGATGCTTAAGAAAACAATAAAATATGTATAAATTCAAAATTTAGGAAAGGTTTGTAAAAATTAATTTGGAGGTTAAAAATAGTTTTTTTTTAAATATCTGAAATTCATTTATTCCTTGGAAATGAACTTTTTCATGGTGCTATAATGATGTCCTAAAATGAGTGAAAGGAGTTTAAGTTTAAAAATAGAGCTGAAAATCCTTAGTTATATGGCAGATCCTTGGTTAAATAGATTTGTCTTTGGTCTACTATAAGCAGCTCAACTCTTTATGCTATTGTTACCCATGCAATAATTCTTAGATCAGGTTTTTTGACTAAAACATTCCAAAATATTCATAAGCTAGTATAATATTCATCAGGATGGAATCATAGAATTTTAGAATTGAATAGGGGCTTAGAAGTCATTTGCTGCTGCAAATCTAAGACTATATAATTATATAACACCTCTGATAAATGATTATCTTTCTTAAAAATTTCCTATTACAGAGACCAATTTCCCTAAGTAGCAATACATTACTGTCTAGGTCAAATTATCATATAATTCTTTCTTACATTTAGTCAAATTCCTCTTTGCCCTACTTTAGCTCTGTGTAAGGATCTAGCTAGAGGAAATATGTCATAAGGCACAGGAAGCTAGAAATGGAGTCAAGAAGAATCACATTCAATTATGATTTCTGACTTATATTGGCTGTGTAAGTCTTGGCAAATCCCAAGTGCCCTAAGAAAGGCTCTAATCAATCAATCAAATAATCCATAATCATTAAGTACCTACTATATATCAGATATAATGCTTGCCATTGGAAATGTGAGCAAGACTCAAATAAGATGATAGGGTATGAGTGGATTATAATCTCCATAATTTACAAGTACCAATGTCTCAAGTACTAGAATAGTGAACTAAAGAAAGATGTATAGCAATCGCTTCATAAAGTAGTTCAGCTGTCATTTCCATGAACGCCACTGGGTCTTCAAGTCTGCAAACACATCCAAAGCAGAACTGCCTCCTAAATGGCCATTTCAGTGGACATTTGATATTTAATTTATAAAGTAATGACATTTACCACCCATCCTCTGATCTGAATTTTACTAAATCTTTTGTACTATGTAACTCCTTTTTCATTTTCTCACTATTTCCTATTCATCTCATTTCCAGTAGACTCTATTGCCATTAGAAAAAAAGAGCTTAATAATTGCTCTGGCTGAAACTTTTAGTTTCCACATCATTAATACAGTAGGAGAATAGTACTTGTTAGCAGATAATAATGACAAAAATCCTATTCAGATCATTTATAATTCAACAAATGTTTGAAACTAAGTTCCTTTGGACTAGGGACATAGTTATTTAACTTGCTCTTGATATCTTTTATCTTTTAAATGTATTTTATTATTTTATATATTTTAAAATGTTTTTTAAAATGAAACAGCAATTTTAATATCTGCCACCACTCCACTTCCATTGATCATTTGAACAATAATAAAAATTAAATGAATAAATAAAAAAGACCTCATAACAAATATAAATAGTCAAAGGAAACTAATTCTTTCTTTGAAAATGTTTAAAAATACATCTCATTCTGCATTTGAGACTATCACAAATCTTTACTTGCCTGGAATCATGGTGGTTTGTTTTTTTTGTTTTTTTTTTTGGTGGTTGTTGTTTTAATTGCACTGATCAGAGTCCTAAAGTCTTTCAAAGGTGTTTTTTTCTGCAATATTGTCATTCTATAAATTGTTTTTTGGTTCTGCCTAGTTCATCCTGGGTGAGTTTAGACAAGTCTTCCCATTTCTCCCTAAAACACTACTTTTTGTCTTTCTATATGGCATAATAATATTCTGTTATATTAATGAACCATAAATTGTTTAGGCATTGCCCAATAGATGAGGAGCTCCTTAGTTTATAGTTTTCTGATATTACAAAAAATGCTAGTATAAATATGTTTGTTTCACTGTCTTTCAAAAATTGGCCTAATAATGGTATGGCTGATTAAAGGGATATGTACAAACAGTGATTTTGGAAACATAGTTCCAAATTGTTTTCTGGAAGACTGGACCTGTTCAACATTTCCACTTGTAGTACATTGTGTTCCTATTTTACAGTTGCACTAGTAATCATTTTACATTTTTTGTTACTTCCTTTCAACTTGATGAGTATGAGGTAGTGTCTCAGAGTTATTTTAATTTACCTTTCTTTAATTATTACTTATTTGGGTCATTTAAAAATATGGTTAGTCATGGTTTGGATTTCTTCCTTTTAAAGTTTATTCTTCAAGTCATTTTACCATTTATCCATTAAGGTATGGCTCTTATTCTTATAAATTTGAATACATTTCTTATCAATCATGGACTTGAGAAACTGATGTCAAGCCGAAATAAAATATTTAACAATCACTTCATATAGTAGTTCAGTGGTTATTTCTATTTACATCACTGGGTTCTTTAAGTATATACACATACACAACAGAACTACCTCCTAACTTGTCACTTCAAATGATTTTTGATAATTAATTTATGTTTTCCATAACCCATTCCTAAGCTAATTTTTTTGAGAAATTTGATGTAAATATTTTGCCCAGTTATTAGCTTTGCTTCTTCTAAAAACTATATTGCTTTTGTTTAATTACATTTGCTTATTTATTTTGTTTTTGCATAATGATTAGCCAAAAGCCATGGACACAAAGGTGCTAGAGAAGTAAATACTTATACATAATGATAGGAAATGGAATAAATTAGCTACATCAATCATAGATTTAGAACTGGAAGAAACTTTAAATATAATTTAGTTTGGCATCTTCAATTTATATATCAAACTTCTTAAACTGTGGGGTGCAACCTCATATGAGGTCACAGCTGTATGAGGTTTTTGCAAAATTAGGAGGAATTATCCATAAATATTTGGTTTGTATGCCTATTTAGATATCTATTTACTTGGAATTGTGTATTAATTTCTGTATCACAAGTGGAAAAAAGTTTAAGAAACCCTGTTATAGATAAGTGAACTGAATCAGTGAGGTAAAGTCACTTACTCCAAGCTACATCATTAAATAATAGAGCTTGGATTACTTTTCAGAACTGCCTTCCAAATTCACCTCTTTTAGTGTATTTTTGAATTATTCTTAATCACTATCTTTTTTAATTCACCACCCTTCAATATTCAAATATCTCATTGTGTAAGAGTATGCCCTGTTCAGCCTTTAGCAGAGTCAAGTGTTATAATGGGGCAAAAGCAAAGACAATGACATTATGAGTGAGGTATTTTTGGGCATGATGAAATATTACACATGTTAGAAGAGATTTAAGTAACTCAACTGCAAATTGAAATGCCAGCAGAGACAATGAACTTTTCCCCAGGGCAAGAACTATCTCATTTTTGTTCTACAAATATTTTCTGCATATTTATTTAGCAAAAATCTGGTAAATGTAACTGAATGCATATTATAAGTGAAAATGAGTCCTTTCGCCGAGGTAATAAATTCCTTAACAAAGAAAATTTGTAGAATAAAAACCTATACCTCTCCTACCTTCTGCTTGGGAGTTAACAAGCTTCAAAATCTAGGCAATGAGAGAAAAAACAAGAGAGGCTTGAGGGAGAAAAACAAGACAGGCTTCTGACAATGCTAAGATAAGAATTATTTATCTTTCTGAAAGAGCACAGTAGCACTCTAGCTAAAAAGGTCACAATAGTACCACTGCTGTAAAAATGCAATATTCCAGATGGAATGAACTGTAACACCTCATTTAAAAAGGCACAATAACACTTAACTGAGCCTGAGGCTGAAGATGTAGAAGACTGCTATTCTCTGTTGAAAAGTAAACTCAGGCATTTCAGCATATAAAAGTATTCAGCACAGATATTATATCCTATGAGGAGCCAGCCCAGTGGCCATGCCTGGTCCAACCTAGCAGGAGATTGATATGCTTACTGAGATATTATGCCCTGTGAAAAGCAATTCCAGATGAATCATTCATTTAGATGAAATGCCATTCTCTTTGTGAAGAGCGACCAACCTGAGTGAAGCAACCTGACCCAACACTATGGCTTTTAACTGTCCTAAACCTTATAAAGATCATTCTCTGAAGAAAGAAAGGGTGCTGGGACCTTACTGTTCTCAAACTGCAAGTTCAATTGGCCATGTATGTTCTCTATGTGTTCCTTAAATTACATAATTATACTTTAAGATTGTATGGTCTCTTTCTTATCCCCTGAGCTCTATGAGTCTTTGTGTCACCCCAGATTTTTAGGGCACATATTTTAAAATTACTGTTTTTGCTATGCGGTTTGAGGTAATGTATTTTCTAGCAATCAATTGAGTCTATTGGGGAGTTTTTAATGGGAAACTAAGAAAATTTTAATTACATAGACAGGATGAAAATGCAAATCCTCAAATTCCTGCTTATTTCAAGCACAGGGATCTCTCCATGACATCTCATCAAACTGAAAGTCATAATCACACATATCTGAAAAATTGTCTAAACAAATAAAAATGAATAGATAACAATTCCTTTCTAATTCCAGAGAAAACCTACATCACCCTAATTCTATGATATATTTGTAGCTTTATGAAATGGGTTAGACATTTAGTTTTAAGGAATCAGAAGGGTCAATCCATGAATATTTAAAAAATATTTTCTCTACTCTTCTCTGCCCAAAGGAACCACAATCATTACATTTTTATATGGAACTATTGATAGTTTTCAGAACACAAAAATGTGCTATCAAGAAACTCTATAATATACTACTACAATAGAATGGTACAATAGAAGGAAATTCTGGAAGTAATTTAATGTATTTAACTTTTCTCTAAGAATATTTCAGCTAGACAATTCATTATAGACATAGATCTATACTGTTATTAAAGATTTTTATATCTCTATCCTCCTTAATGTTTTCTAGGAATTAACACTCTTTATATTCTCAAATTCTTCCTGGGCATCTTATTTAAAGGATATTCAGAGCCTTTCCAACATTATTGCATAGTTCCTTGCTTCAACATCTTAATTTTGTGAATGTCAAAATATTTCCCTCCATGGAATCCTCAGCTCTAGGCAGTCCTGTGTATTAATGGTCTATTCAATACACCCTGAACACTGACACCTTTGTGACATGAATTGAACCACCATTTTCTTTATCTAGGATGCCATTTCCATCTTTTTTCCTTGTCTAAGTCAGACCCATTCTTCAAGACTGAGTTTGAGATCTGTGGCTTTTTCTTCCTCCCACATTAGTATAAGTTCCCTTATACAATGTTACTATAGGAAGCGAGTACTCATCAGATACAGAGTTTTAATCCAAGGTCTCAATTTTACTTTTTCTTTGAAAAATAAAGTATTCCATAAAATGGTTTTCTCAAATCACTGAAGCTTACTTTTTTAAGTGTCCCTTTAAAACAAAACACATTTTGAAGTAAATATTTTAAGATATTTTCCTACCTTTCTGAATGAATACCCTCCAAATAATTTAACCTTTTTTTAAATGAACAATCAGAGAATCTAAGAATTGGAAGGGACCTTAAGCTGTTGTAAATCCAATTTTTACCTCAGTTATAAACCACCTTCATAATGTGCCTAACAAGTGATCTAATCTTTGTTGTAAGACCTCCAATAAATGAGAACATAGATCTATATGGTTATCTTTATGTTTCTATTCTCCTTAATATTTTCTAGAAACTAACATTTCTTTATGTTCTCAAATTCTTCCTGAGCATTTATTTTACTTAAAGGGCATTTAGAGCCTTTCACAATTTGCCTCTTTGATGCAACCCATTTCACTTAAAAATTAATTTTATTTATTTATTTTGAACTTAAGAAATAAAACAAGAATTACTGCTGCATAATAAAATAGGAGGAGGGGAAGGTGTTTGTACATGAAACTGCATATATCATGAAATGATGTAACTTATTCCATTTTTTCTTCCCCCCAAAAGAAAGAAATAGAAGTATATGTCTAATGGTAATATATTTCACATTTTGTAATATATTGAGCAAAATTTTCCTGACATCAAGACAAAATCTATCTCTTTGAAAATCCTATCTTCTAGTTTTGTTCTGACAGTGATGCAGAATCAATTATGATATAATTAAGTGACTGGATAAAGGCACATGAGAAGACAAGAGGATATACAATGTGTGATCAATGTTGGAAATAAAATAGAAAAAATCTTATATTTGAAGTAAAAGAACTGGGATTCAAATTCTGTTTCTTATTTTTAGTAGTCATATGAACATAGGCAAATCATGCTGCTTTCCTAGACCTTATTTCTTCACATTGTAAAATAAAGGGGTTGGACCAGGTGAGTTTCTGAGATCCTTTATATCTCCAGATCTATGAACTTTGTTCAGGGAGATTCATTCTAATTCTTGGAGAAAGAAAATTCTAGAATGAATCATTAAAGTCATAATGGTTCATAAATATCTGGAAGAAAAAAGGGAAAAAAAAGTTTTGATTAGAGAGAGCCTGTATGGCTTCATCAAGACAGAACATGTCTGATTCACCTTATTTCCTTTTGTGAAAAGGCAACTAAACTAGCAGATCAGGGTAATGATGTAGATATAGCTTACCTACAGCAAAGAATTTGATAAAGCATCTCAATCTTTTCTTATGGAAGAAAATAAAGGTATATAAACTAACCAAAAATTAGGGTGGATTCTAAATGAAGTTATTAATGGTTTGATATTAACTTGGCAGAAGTCACTAGTCCAGTGTCCAGTGGTCTTTGCATTTTTATCAGTGACTTGATACATAATATGTTCATCAAATATTTAGATGATATAAAGATGGACAGGGTCTAGAAGAACTCAGCTACCTTGGACATATACAATGATATGAAATTCAAAATGGCAAAATGTCAAAATCATACCAATTCAGAGCTTTGAATTTGGAGATGGAGGAAACATGATTAAAAATTTGGCTGTAAAATATCAAAAGAATAAGTAGAGTGACAATTCAATAATAATCAAAAGTAATCAATCAATAAATTAACATTTAATAAGTGCCTAGCCTGTGTCTGGTATTTTAAATTTCAGGGGTACAAAGATAAAAAGGTCTGTTCAATTGGTAGTTGTAATGACAAGTATTTTGGACCAAATCTCAGGAAATAGCCTAAGATTGGATTTAGAGAGCTAATATTCATCAGCACATGGTGGTTGTTCTTCTTTAGTTTTTCAATCATGACTGACTCTTCAGGATCTCTACCCTCACTTTTACAGATGAGAAACCTAAGGCAAATAGAGTTAAGTAACATGCCCAGGGTCACACAGCTAGTTAGTGTCTTAGTCCAGATTTCAATTCAGATGCTTCAGACTCTGACCCCTGTCCTCTATTCACTGAATCACCTCCCTGTCTAATAATCAGCATAATGATGATAATTGAACTGGTTGATGATGGGATCACCAAGATAGATAATATAGGGTAGGCATTTATTATTCAGGGATGCACAAAACCCCAAATTTTATGGAGTATGTGAACTTGGATGAGGGAAAAAAAAACATACACACATCTTTAATTTCATTTAACTTATAATAGAAATTTAATATGTTGTGTGATTATTTTTAATCATTATTTGAGGAAGAATTTTATGGTACAAAAAGAAACTCTGGTATAGAAGGAGAAGAAAGCACAGTGTCACAAAAATTCAGAAATAATCTAGGTCTGGTCAACAACATTAAACTATTATGATTTTGGACTGCATTGAGACAAATAGTTTCCTAGAAAAAGGAGGGAATAGTGTCTTTTTCTCTTTTCTGTTCAGATCATGCCTGAAACATTGCTTTCAGTTCTGAATATGACTGTTTAAAAAGATATGGCTAATTGCATGAATTTCTCAATGAAGGCAACCAGAATAGTGAAAAGCCTTGAATTATTATTACATGAGGAATGGTTGAAGGTGAGAATTTTTAACTTGATAAAGAAAAGGCTCAGGTGAGAAAGGACAGCTGCCTTTGAAAATCTAAAGGTCTGTCATTCATGTGGAGGAATTTGGTTCTCAAGGACAGAATGAGGAACACTAGGTAAAATGAAAAAGAAGGACATTTAAGCGCCTCCCCCCTCAAACCAAACTAAATGACAAAGCAAGAAATTCCTAACAATTAGAGCTGTCCAAAAGTAAAATAAGATCTTAGGGAGGAGTTATTCATATTTTAAGCTCTTCTAGTGTAAGTTCCATGAATATCTTTTGAGTATATTTTAATGGGTTATTATTTAGCATATCAGGTGGATTAGAAGGCAGATGAAATTTTCTGACACTAATTTTTTTTAATTCTCTGAGTCATTCATCCCTAAACTAAATCCACACGTTTTTATGTACTTGTTATTTACATTTTCCCCTATCCTTTTCACTACTATTCCTTGTTGCTACATCTTGCAGTATTCCATCCACTATTTTAATTTGCCACTTATAATTTAATATAATCGAGCTAACTAACCAATGCATTTTGTTAGAAATGAAATAAATTGCATATACTCTCTGAGTAGTGGACTTCAAGTGATAGTCTTTTTTGTGAAATATTACCTACCAGCTTTATTGCAGGGGTAAAGTGTTAAACTAATAAAAGCCTTTTTGTTTGCTTACTATTTTTGGTTTGCTTTCTCAAATTTTGATGTAGTTGAAACATTCTGATGAATGAGGAACTATTGTGATGTTGTAATTGTTCTTGTTTATATATATATATATATGTATATGTATATATGTGTGTAGGTATGAATGTGTACTTCCTCCTATTTGGAGATAGGGACTTGATTTTATATGCATTTATTTTTCTAAATTCTAGCATATATTTTCTTTGCATATAAATGGTACATAATAATTTTGTTGAAGATAATTTAAAACTCCTCTTGTTTGCAGTAGTACCTCCAGGGGAGATTTTGTAAAAATTATTGTGAAGCTTCTGGGCAATAAGTTCACTATATTATCTCGTGAAATTTTAGACAATATAATTCACATTGGTCATGATAAGATCCTTTAAAGAGCATTTGGCTTAGGAAACAGTAATGAAAAAACACCATATACTCAGGTGAGTTCAAGGATAAGCATCCCTCCTCTTTCCCAGTGAGAGTGTCATCCCCCCCTCTTCCTCAAGCTCCACACTCATTTTAAGCAAGGTAGCATGTTTCCATATGATGAAATCACCAAACTCCATCATTTACTTCTAAGGTATTTTCTTTTTGAAACTCTTACTGATTTTCTTTGTTTTCTACAGCACGGACATTTCTAAAATGACCTCCCATGCTGAATCTTCCCTTTTAATAAAATAAAAAGTTTATCTAAACTTAACCATTTTTTGAGAGCACATGAAGAAGCATTGTGCATCCATAGTCCCTCACCTTTCCAAGAAAAAGAAGAGAAGTACATTACCTCATCTCCTCAAAGGTCAAATATTGTTAATTACTTTTACAGAGCAGTTGTCTTGGTATAAGCTTTTATCAACAGTCTTTTCATTTAAATCCAAGTGGATATTTCTTGCTTTTAATTTGCCTTTTGTGGCCTGAAATCAGTAGTACCCTGTGTGAACTGCCCAAAGCAAAATATGACAAGAGGCAAAAAATGTTTAAATGGTAAATAAACTATTTAGGATTGGATGTGTATTCATGAGTCACCAGGGGTGTGAAGGGTAACTTAGCTAAACTATGTTGGTAAACCACAAATCCTCTGAATCAATATTATTAAGTTTACTGTACTAATAATGTCAAACAGCAAAGTGTTAGTGGAGTGTGGGTGTGAGGGCTTTTTCCTTCTTTTTTTATACAAAGTTTAAAAACTATTAAAAAACATTGTGGGGGAAAAACCCAAAGAAACAGAAATTCAGCCCTACTGTTTCACTGTAAATGGAGGCAGCATATGGATATAGCTCAAAGGATCCTACAGGAAAAACCCTCTAAAGAGATCAAAAAATTGTCCTGGAAATAAATAAAAGAAGCTGCCATTCCAAATTTTCCTCAGAGACTCCCATGGTGCTTAAATGAATTACTTGTAATCATTCTACTCTGCTAATTCAGTAAACAAGGTTAACTAGCATGGTCAGGTTATGGGATATTCTGTTTAACAATGCTGGTTACAAGTACAAGGTTACAAAAGTGACATATCTGGATTATCAAATTTTAAATGTTTGGAACACAATAAAATACAGTAAATACTAAAATGGTTCAAAATATGAACTGAATTTTTTTTTTCAAATCCATTAGAACAAAGGGATCTTTCAAGTCACAAAATCATATCCTAATTAGATTAAATTGTAAGCTTCCTTAATATTTACAAAATAACTTGATTTATATATCTTTCAGCTCTGTGTAGCTAAGTGTCTACCCAGACTTTTTTTTTTAACTTTCTGGATGAGTAATCAAGTACTTACTTTAAAGGCCATTTGTAAGAGAGGTGGTGTGGTATACTGGGAAAGGTGCTGAATCTGGTTCTGATCTTCATTCTGCTATTTATTCCCTTATGACCTTAACCTTTCTAGGTTTCAGTTTTCTCTGTGTAAAGACTGAGGGGTTAAAGGGTTAAAGTGGATGGGCCCAAATGTTCTTAAAGAGTCAATTTTATGAATAGATAAGGACAAATTATTGTATTAGGGAAGGAGTGAGAAGAAATAATTAGAGAGCTCTTTCCGAACCTTACAGCATGCTCCTCTTTGGCTTCCTGTACTTAGTAAAGCCCTGAATAATTCTTATGATTTGGGGTTTTCCGTTCTGTACAAAGAAGAGTTGGTTTGGAAAGCCCTGACTTGACCAAAGAAACACAAATCCCACAGCTTGTCCACACTCTTCTGCACCACACCCCATCTTTGAGTTTGCAAAAGCACAAGGCTTTGTTTGTATGCCTGTATTTTTGTTTGTCTTCCATCAGGTTCTCATTTCTTTGCATCTGGACTGAATTGCTTTCAGATTTCTCCTCCATCCCAGCAAATTGATTAGTCTATTAATTTTTTTCCACATCCTTTTGTCCCCTCCTCCCCATTTTTGTGCAGTTTTTAATGATTTTTTTTTCCATTTGCAGACTCTTTCATTCAATGTAAAACATAAACACATTCAAAGGAAATTTAATAGCCTAATCCTAAATTTGGGATTGCAATGACCAAAATAAATTGATGAGTTATATTATATGAAAAGAGTCATTCTATTTCATTCAACAAGCATTTAATTCCTGATATTTTGCTCAGTTAGGGAAATAAAGAGAGAGAAAAAAAAAAAAAAAAAAAAAAAAGAAGAAGCCATCTTTGCCCTTACTTCAGTAATTGGCAATCCTTAAGAAAAAAGATAAAACATCAAGAGAAAGGAGTTATCAATCAATTTCCCAAATTCTCATCTTATGTTTCTTCTACTTTGTTCTTGCTAACTTACTGATTTTCAGAGGTACTCCATTTCTTACTTATATTGGTTTACTTCTCATCTTCCAAAAGGTTAGTTGGAATATAGCTGTACTAGCAATTATATTTCCTTGGAGAAAGCAAAAGTGTCTAGCTAGGAAAAAATAATAAATAGGACTTTAATATCTGTATACTAATCAGTTCTTGATTTAGACTGATTAGAAATGAGAATAAGTGGGAATTTTAATTCCACATATTTAGAAGAGGACAGAAGTCTTGGAAAGAAGGAAGAAAGGCATGTAGGAAAGAAGAAATCAAATATTCATTAAGTGATTATTGTGTCTCAGCCTGTTCTAGGTGCTTTAAAAATATCTTATTTGATCCTTACAACAATTCTTAGAGGTAGGTGCTATTATTATCCTTGTTTTATGATTGAGGAAACTGAGGCAAATAAGGTTAAATGACTGGCCCAGGGTCACATGGTAAATATCCAAGGCCAAATGTGAACTCAGGTTTTTCTTAGAAAGACTCATGGCTGACTTTATAAGTACTTTATCTATTGTTAGAATGTTTAGAACTCCTGCTGTTCCCCCAATAAGTAACTTGTCATTCAGTGACTTAATAAATCATTTAATTCTTTGTATAAGACCATTAAAATGGAGAGATATGAGGGACAATGAAAGAAAACAAAAATATAGAATACAAGTCATTTCCCAATTAATAATTAAATGATATGAATAGATAATATTCAGATGATGAAATTAAAGCCATCTAGTCATATGAAAAGATGGTCTAAATCACTATTGATTAGAGAAATGCAAATTAAAACAACACTGAGAAATCACTACACCTCTCAGATTGGCTAAGAGGATGAGAAAAGGTAATAACAAATATTGGAGTGGATATGGGAAAACTGGGATACTCATGCATTGTTGATGGATTGTGAAATGATGCAACGATTCTGTAGAATAATTTGGAACTTTGCCCAAAGGACTATCAAATTGTGCATACTTTTGATCCCAGCAGTGTCATTACTAAGTCTAATATCAGAAGGAAATCGTTAGGGACCCACATGTGCAAAAATGTTTGTAGCAGCTCTTTTTGTGGTAACAAAGAATTGGGAAGTGAATAGATGCCCATCAATTGGGAATGGCCGAATAATTTGTGGTATATGAAATGTTATGGAATATTATTGTTCTGTAAGAAATGACCAGCAGGATGATTTCAGAAAGGCCTGGAGAGACTTATATGAACTGATGCTGAGTGAAATGAGCAGAACCAAGAGATAATTGTACACTTCAACAACAATTCTGATGGGTCAATTCTGATGCACATGGCTCTCTTCAGCAATGAGATGATCCAAATCAGTTCCAATCGTTCAGTAATGAATAGAACCAGCTGCACCCAGTGAAAGAACTATGTTAAATGAGCGTGAACCACTATCTTGCATTTCCACTCTTAGTGTTATTGTCTGCTTGCATTCTTGTTTTCTTTCTCAGATTATTTTTACCTTTTTTTCTTAATCTGATTTTTCTTGTGCAAGATAACTGTATAAATATACATACATATATTGTATTTAACATGTACTTTAACATATTTGACATGTAAAAAGACTCTCAAAGGGTTTCTAATAAGAGAAATTTACAAGAAATGTCAAACATTGTAAATTACTGATGTGTAGTAAAGTCTCAGCTATTGAGAGAATTAATCTTTATATTCTTGCTATATAGCAAACTAGCTAATCATAACCAAGAGATTTTTAAGGTAAATAAATTTAAAGATGATCAATAAAGAGGAAAATTGGAAAAATATTATTGTTCCATAAAAAATGATGAACAAGCTGATTTTAGAAAGACCTGGAAAGATTTGCATAAACTGATGCTGAACAAAACAAGCATTACCAGGAATACATTGTACACAATAACAGCAAGAATGTGTGATGATCAACTATGAAAGACTTGGTTCTTTTCAGGGATTCAGTGATTCAAAGTAATCCCAATAGACTTTGGGCAGAAAATGCCATCTGCATCCAGAAAAAAAAGTATGGAGATTGAATGTAAATCAATTCATACTTTTTTTTTCTTTTTCTTTTTTTCCCTTCTCCCCCATAGTTTTTCTCTTTTTCTCTCCCAACATAATCCATTTATTAAAAATAAATAAAATTTAAAAATAACTATAAAATGCACAGTTATGTGAAGATTACTAGGAATACCATAGTTTATTACTTCTTATCTATTTTCCTCAAGACTGCAGCTTTTAGTCTATCTACTTGATCAAAAATCTCACATTTTAGTTGATGTTCTACTGTTCGTTTTCTCTCCTGTTTTATATGCCATTCCAATTAAGTTGGTTCATAGCATTGCTATCATTAGGACAGGAGCAACATCTGGGAAACACTACTTCCTCCAAAATTAGTGTAGAGGACATGATCCTAGAACTTTATGCCTCATGTTTTTGGTTGATCCATTCTTCCAGCATGAGTTGGTATAACAGTCAACGCCAAAAGAAGACAAAGTGAGTAAAGTGGTGAGGATGCTTGTTCATTTCTATAACTAATTAATTCCCATGGCTTTGGTGGGGGAGCAGAATAAAAGTGACCACTAAGAAAGACAAAATTTCAGTGATAGAATTCCAAATTATAGCTCTGGTATCCATATGTAGGAAGTATTATTAAGGTCATTAATCTCAGATTGGCCTTGAGACTACTTTTCAAAATTTGTTTCCCCCCCCAAGAATTTGAATTTGCTAGGATTGAGCAGTTCAAAGTACATTTGTCCCCTTTCCTTTTTCTTCCTTTCTTGATCAAATCAAAGATAGGAGATTTCATTGGTATGCATATTTTCTCCAATTAGGTGAACTGTAATTCCTCTGTTTCATGATGCTTTTTAATCAAATACCCCATATCAGAGTTGTTCATGGTGTATTAGGAGGAAAAAAGAGGAAGCAAAGTTTTGGAAAAAGTTCACTCTATTGTTCAGTTTTTGCAAGACAATTAATTCTGAGTTTCCACATTATTTCCTCTCCCTATATCTATCCACAGGACATCAGGTTCATGGAGATCAAGTTCAGCCTAATTCTCATTTAAATATCAATTAAATTATGTCTTCTATTACATAGGTTAGAGAATGTAATTTCACTAGGCATTACAGACCAAATTGGGGATTCTCATTTATTGCCTAATACTCCCCTCTAGTGTTCAAAACAATCCAGCACTGTTTTAGGTATAACCTCAAACTAAAGGCAGCCAAATTATACAAAGGAAATTAATTAATTTATTAAAAAAAAATAAAATTATATATAAATATAAAAATATATATACGTATAGCGATACACATATTTACATGTGTATATATCATACACACACACACACACACACACACACACATATATATATGTGTTTAATATAAATTTACATAACAGTGATAAAAGTACAGTGAAAATATACATCACCTATTCCCTGGATAATGGCATATTTTCTTCCTTTTTTAAAAAAGATACAATATAAATCATGTATTTTTCATATTTTAAAACAGCAGCAGCAGCAACAGCCACAATGACAATGAAAATAACAACAACATAAATGTGCTCATTTCCACATGTTGCTATAGCTAAGACTTCAACTCCCAAATCCCCATTTGTTGAAGGCCACTGGTAATCTCAACCTTTGGTTAATGAACAATGAAAAACTATTGTTTGGTAGTTTTGGAGACTAGTCAGGAAGAATGCCCACTGTCAACTTGTTTCTTGATATTAGGTATAAAGGCTTAGGAACACAGTGACCTCTCCTTTGACACTCAAGCCAAACTTTCTTGGTCAGGCAACAAGGCTTCACTGGCTCTTTTCTTATGCTTCTCCCCACCTTCATTCTCTCTCTTTCAATTAATTAAAAGATGAAAATTAAGTGAATTAGAATACAAATATAGACAAATAAAATTATTTCATTATTGGGAGCTTTAGATGTAAGGTGGCTGGGGTCCTCAGATTTATCCTCATAATTATATATTTCTCCATATATTATATTATATTATATATAATTACCTAAAGGATGAATTATGGATGGAAGTCACCCCTCCCCCCAAATTCTTCAATTGTTGCTTTTATGAGGGACTAGGGGACCTGCCAGTCTGTAGTGGGCAGAATGTCAGGTTTGGGAGTCAGGAAGGCCTGGGTTCAAAGTTTATACATTTGTAGGTAACCAAATCATTTTATTTCTAAAATTTGTTTTTCTTATCTATAAAATGAAGAAAATAATTCCTGTGCTACTTTTCTACATTGGGTTATTATGAGGGTTCAGTGAAATAATATATGTACCCAGTGCTTTATAAAATTATATGAGCTACATAAGTGCACATTACATATATTTGCTATTGCCTTTATTATCCCTTTATATTTCAGTCAGGGGCATTGCATATTATCAACTCTTTTTTTGATTAGGGATCTTAAGTAGCATGGAGATAATATTTCATCTATAGTATCAATATTTTGATTGGTAGAATTGGATTATAAAGACTTATTGGCATATCTGTGACTCAGTCCAAATGAAAGGGCTCACTCTTGAATATTATTGAAATGAATTAAAAACAAAAGGTGAATTATCTGGTTGATTTTATGAAATTTAATTCAATAAACAAGTGTCAAGCTGTGTAACCTAGTGCAAGTCACTTAACCTCAATTGCCTCAGAAACAAATAAAAAAATAAACAAGTGCCAATCACTCTGCTAAGTAGTACAGATACAAAGACAAAAATGAAATGTAAGAAACTTACATTTTACTTGGAGAGATACAAAATGTATCTGGATAAGAAAATACAAAAAACAAAATTAAGAGAAAACAAATACAAATAATTAGGGTGGGGGATGCATCAGGAAAGCTTAAGTTAGATAGGGCCATAGATAATTTGAAAGGAAGAGATTGTGGGCTTATAGAATGTTAGCTCCAGAAAGAATTCTGGGCAACTCATTGATATTTTTATTAATAGTATCAACTCTCAAGTTTGGAAACAGATTTCCTAGAAGATGTCTTACAGGGATCAAGGCTTTTTCTTGTACAGTATGAGATGTTTGATCCATAACAGGGATAAAATCATAAATGGCATTTTTATCAAATTTACAGATTACACAGAAGTAGAAGAGATATAAAACAAATTGTGTGATAAGAGTTAGAATCCAAAGAGAACATTGGATTAAATTTCAGAAGATGAAAATTTATAGGGATAAGTATAAAATCTTAAATGAGTTTAAAAGATCAACTTCACATATCCATTGAGCTAAGCATAATTAGATCTTGGTTTTTGTTTTGTTTTCTGAAAAACAAAAAAACAAACAAACATCTGGGAAGCAAATCAAGAGCTTGATTGGTGTGATTTGTAAACTATGGCAACCATAAAAGATAATTTGATCTAGTTTTGCAGGAGAGAATAATTTGTTGTTGTTTAGTTTTGTCTAACTTTATAGGAAGCATTTTTTGAATGGTTTACTATTTCCTTCTCCACTTCAGTTTACAGATGAAAAAATTGATTCAAAGAGGACTTAAATGACTTGCCCAAAGTCACAAAGCTAAAATAAAGTATCTGAGGCCAGATTTGAACTCATGAAGATGAATCTTCCTGACTTGACCACAATACCTCCTCACTTATTTACTAGTTTTATGATCCGGGGCAAGTCATTTAATCTTATTTGCCTCAATTTTCTTGTCTGTAAACTGGACTGAAGAAGGAAATGGCAAACGACTCCAGTATCTTTGCCAAGAAAACCCCAAATGATGTTATGGCAAGTTGGACAAAACTGAAAAAAAGACTAAACAGCAATGGTCTGTCCTTGTAAGGCCACATCTATGGTACTTGGGGGTCACATTTATATGTTTGATCCTGCCTACTACAATTTAGAAGTGACACTTATAAGGTACAAAATGTTCTGAGGAAGATAACCAGAATGGTGAAGAGCTTTGAAACAGTGCCATTTGAGGAAGGTTTGGAACACTGGGGCATATTCAGGAGGAAGAAAAGGAGGAAAAGGAAAAAAAAAGAAAAAGAGGAGGAGGATCAGGAGGAGAAGAAGAAAGAAGAAAGAAGAAGAAGAAGAAGAAGAAGAAGAAGAAGAAGAAGAAGAAGAAGAAGAAGAAGAAGAAGAAGAAGAAGAAGAAGAAGAAGAAGAAGAAGAAGAAGAAGAAGAAGAAGAAGAAGAGGAGGAGGAGGAGGAGGAGGAGTAGGAGGAGGAAGAGGAGGAGGAGGAGCAGGAGGAGGAGGAGGAGGAGGAAGAGGAGGAGGAGGAGGAGGAAAGAGGAGGAAAAAGGAAGAAGGAAGGAGGAAGAAGGAAGAAGGAAGAAGGAAGAGAAGGAGAAGAAGGAGAAGGAGAAAGAATTAAGGGGGTTATGTTAACTTTTTTAGCTGTATTTAAAGGTCTGACATGTTGATTGTAGAAGAAGATATAAGAATCAAGTTATATTTTATGAAGACAGACATTAAAGAAACTTTTAAAATTTATGTAAATTTTCAGTTATAAATTCTCTTCCTACATTGTAATACCCAAGAAACTGAGACAGAGATTGGTTTTTAATCTTTAATGTGGAGAGTTTGGGTTAGCAGACGGAATGGGATTCATGTGCAAAGCTTTTTGCCTGTATAATCTAAGGCAGGGAATTTATATAGAGAACTAACCAGAGTTTGCAAACAGAATGCATAATCTGAGTTTACAATCTTATTGGGGAAACAAAGGCAGATAAGAGGAGGTAGGTCACTGGGTGGGTGGACAAGCCATAATTCCAGGAAAGGATCTTAACTTAATCCTGACAGGATAGGGATCAAGATAAGAAGGTTGAGAGTAGGAGACCCCTAGGGGAAGGATAATACTTGAACTGAGGGGATATTTACCTAGCAAGGATTGAGATAATGCACCTGGAGTTTATGACATAACAGTATGTAAAGGTGTTCTGAGTTCCAAGGTTTTTCCTGACTCAGTTCTCCCAGTCCTAATGGCAGGGAAGAGGGTGGCTATGAGCCCAGTGCCCAATAGTGCCATCTCTATAAATAGTAAGAAATATGATATCTGTTATACAAACGAAATCATGCAAAACATTTTCCTTAAAAATAATGCTCTGAAGGAAAAAAAAAAAAAAAAGCAAGGAAAAAAAAAGTTTCAAATTATACTATGTGGTGCAAATAGATAGCATTTGTCATCCTGATGCCAGAGAAAAAATGTTTGATTCCATTGGAGTGAAATCTTGAACATGAATTCAAGAATCAAGATTTGAGTTCAAACACTATCTCTGATACATGATTTTGACTGAAGCCAAGTTATTTAATCTCTCTGTATTCCCAGGCACTTCTCTAAGAAATCTTATTGATGGATTGCTGTCTTCTTGAAAGAAATCCTCACAATATCCCCACAAAAGATTATTGATGCATTGGCTTAGTCCAGGACAGTTCAATATTTCTTCCTAGAGTGGATTATCCAATAATAAGTTTATTTAAAGCTAGGTGGTGAAATAGATCGAATACTAGATCCAGAGTGGGGAAAACTTGAGTTCAAATCTAGCCTCCATCACTTATTAGATATGATCTCAGGCAAGTCACTTAACTTTTGTTTGTGTTAATTTCCCCTTCTAAGATAGGGATAAATGATATCTTCAAGGATGTTTTGAAAATAAAATAAAATTTAAATTTTAAAGCACCTTGAAAACATTATATTATTATTAAACTAGCAGAATTTTTTTTTTTTTTTTTTTTTGAGGCTGGGTTAAGTGATTTGCCCAGGGTCACACAGCTAGGAAATGTTAAGTGTCTGAGACCAGATTTGAACTCTGGTCCTCCTGAATTCAAGGCTG
The DNA here is from genome assembly GCF_048593235.1 of Sminthopsis crassicaudata. Classification (NCBI taxonomy): domain Eukaryota; kingdom Metazoa; phylum Chordata; class Mammalia; order Dasyuromorphia; family Dasyuridae; genus Sminthopsis; species Sminthopsis crassicaudata. The sequence continues at coordinate 155,870,971 of NC_133618.1, forward strand.
GTGCTCTATCCACTGCGCCACCTAGCTGTCCCAAATTAACAGCATTTTCAAAAGTATTTTTCGCCAAAATTCTCATGCACCTTTTGGCAAATATAGTCTTGATGCTTTATTTATCAAAAATCTCAAGCCTATTAGACAGAATCTCCCTAGCTTTTACACAAGGCCCCAGTGACCCAAATGCAGTGACTTGGAGGAATATCCATGATAGCTTAAAAGAAAAGCTTAGGTAACTGCTGTGAAATGGGGAATTTCTAAAGAGGACCTGTCTGAGTTCCTCAAAAGTGAGATCTATTCCTATTTTCAAAAGGAACTAGCAATTGGCATGCAGTGAGGCAAAGAGCAGTTTGGCCTACAACTCCTTTTTGTTAAATCAAGTACCTGTTTTCAGGAAGGTGGAAGTGGGAGGGTGGGAAGTCCCCCAAAGTCCCTTTTTGAAAGATCCATTCAGTAAATCCTGCATTAAGAATTTTCAGTTTTCCTATTAAACCCAAAAGCAATTATCTTGGATTAGCATCAGATCAAAAAGGGATTACTTTGAGTATTGTTTTCAAAACCCAAAGGGCTGACAAAATTATTATCCTATAATGATTCTAAAGGTAGTGAAACTGGTAACATTTGTCCAAATTGAGGAAGGGGGAAAAGGACCATGACATAGCACATTCCCATTAATGATGTGCCTCTTGGGACTTGGCATTTTCAAAATTTGTCTGAAATCATATGTATGTTCTAAAAACTCATAATAAAGAAGGATGGTTTCTCCCCACCCCTGCTTCCTTGCAATGCTCAGGACCAGATGCAGCTCAGAAGCTTGTACATAAACCTAAATATTTCATGAGGAATGGATTATTATTACTCAGATATAGCTATGTGCCATCATATGGGATTTTAAAAAATAAATCTCTGAAAGACACTGGTACAAAAGGAAGGTTTAAAATAGTTTAACATAAGACAAACAATAATAATATTAGCTTACATTCATATAGCATTTTATGTATCACAACATGCTTTCATATTCAAAATCTCCCTTGTTTCCTTTGACAACTCTATAATAAATAGTGAATTCTATAAGGAAAATAACGTAGATATCCTTATTTTTTATATATGGAGACATATTCATAGAGATTCAATAGTAAATTCGTGGAATGACCTTATCAGTAAGAAATAGCCAGAACTCAAAGGATCATAGAGCAGAAAAGGATCTTAGAACCAATCAGGTACAATCTTTTTTTGTTTTCAGTTCAGTCATTTTTTCAGCGATGTCCAAACCAACATGATTCCATCTGGGGTTTTCTTGACAAAGAGACTAGAAATGGTTTGCCATTTCCTTTTCCAACTCATTTTACATATAAAGAAACTAAAGCAAAGTTAAGTGACCTGCCCAGGGTGACACGGATATTAAGTGTCCGAGTCCAGAACTTGGGAAGATGAGTCTTCCTGATTCCAGAGCTCTATACAGTATGGTGCCATGTAGCAGCCTACACTTCATTCTATACACAAGGAAACTGAAATTTAGAAAGGGTAAATGATTTGTCCAGGCCACATAGCTGGTAAGTGACTTAAATGGAAATTTGAACCTGATTTCAGGACCAGCATTACATTCATGATTACTGTTGACTCTCCATAGACATCCTGACCATCTCTCCAGAGACAAATAAGAAAAGAGGATTGGATTTGGAAACAGAAAATGTTCAAATTTTTGCTCTATTATTTATTGTTGTTTGACGTAGATAAACTCACTCAAACTCTCTGAATTTAGTTTCTCTAGATTGTTACAAAGATGCCTCAATTTATTCTCAGTCCTAAATCTCAGGCTCATCTTACCTAGTTTAAATAGGATGGATGTTGGTCAATCACTTTAGACACATTCAATAATTCAAATTTCCTGCCCTGCATAACTTGGGAGATTTTTAAAAATGAAGAACAAGTAAGATAATAGATGTGAAAACATTATAAATAGTTTAAAATTCAGTGGATAGAGTTTATGTTTTTTGATGCATCCCATGTTCCCACAATGTTTGAGGAAGACTCTTTTATAATGACAAATTCTTCGAACTATTTTCCCCAGAAGTTTCTGTTATTAGCCCCCAATATGGAAGCATTGATGACACAGATAGATAGTTACCTGAATCTAGATGTAATGAAAAGATATATTAAATCATGATGCTACAATTATATAGCTAATAATTAGATAACTATATTGTATATATGATATATACATATACATATACAAAATTGTAGTGATATAATTAATACAGCTATAGATTCTATGAAATAAAACTATATGTATATATATCTACACATATATGTCTACATATATCTGGATTTGTCACATTTATATATGTGTATATATCTACATATATACATACATACATGCATGAATACACAGAATTATTGCTATATGTCATATCACTAATAAATACATTTTAGTCTACTAAATTTTTCCAATTCCTGAAATAATCCCCTATGACAAAGTCTATCATTTTTGCTGAACTATAAGATATAAACTAATCCAACTCCTTCATTTCTCAATCATTCAAACAAAGGTGTTGCCCTAGATGAAGGGTGGACTGGTACCCTGTTGAAGACTGTGGATTCCTCCTCAGAGCAATGTTTTTAAAGTATTAAAAGGCTTATTAATTTAATTTATTAAATTAAACTAGTTATCTAGAAATCTAGTAATCAATTAAGAGGAAAGTTCATGAGCCCCAGTTTAAAAACCTCTTTTAGATAATGATGATGATGATGATGAAGATGAAGATGATAATTATTACAATAACTAATAATTATATAGTCTTAAAATATGTAAAGCATTTTAAACACATCATTTCATTGAATTTAACCATGGGAAGTTGACAGTACTGGTAGGTTTTTGGTTTTGGGGAGAATTTTTTTAGTGGATTTATGACTTTCTTGCCATAGGGAATCTTGATGAGGGACCTCTTTATGTCAATACATAATGACACCTATTCGGGCATGCTACATATACTGACACACTACATACCTATAGCCTTAGACAGATAATCAATAGACTGAAAGGTTTAACATGTACAGTTAATTTGTGCCAGAGATTACATGTAACCCCAGATCTTCCTGCCTCCTGAGCGAAAATTCTGTCCACTATGCCATACTGTTTTTGGCATTTTTACTACTATTTTGTAGTTGAAGATACTAAACCTGGGAGATTGAACATGGTGTAGCATAAAACTACAACTAGGTATCCTAGTCAACATGGATTCATACCTACATCTATATTAACTCCAGGTCTAGAATTCTAGACACTATGACATATTGTTTTTCTTAAAGCATATTAGATGATCTCTAAGGCTTGATCAAAAACTATTATTCTATTCACTGAACCCTGGTTCCTCATTCATTGAAATTCTGTTGCTAAATGTAGATGGCTTGGGCACTTATCTTTTTTCTTTTCTTTTTCTTTTTTTCTGCATTTTTTTGATCTAACTTGTGAGGCTTTTCACTCTGCTCCAAAGAGTCCCCTCCCATCTCACAGAAAAGGAGAAATACAATTGGCCAATGAGGCTCCCATTCCACATCTGCAATGTTAAAAAAGGTCCTGGAGATGAAAGAAGGCTAGTTTTCAGAAGCGGCACCCTGTGCTGGCAGGAGATCAGAGGATTGTATGGTAGATACTAAGAGCAGAGAGAGGAAAAATAAACAGGGACACTGGGTCTGAGGATATTATGGAGGAAGAGAAAGTAGATGGGACGGTGCATTTAAACCTGTTCCACACTGAGGCAGAACTAGACCCCCAACATCTTAATTTTTCCCATCCTGGGTCCCAGTAGAAATAGCTGCACATCCAGCTGCTAAGCTGATATATTAAATGTCACATCTTTAAATGTGACATGTTAAAAGTGGTATTTTAGAAATGACATATGAGAGTTTGGCACAAGTTCCAGATATGAATGGCTCTGCTCTTATTATCTGGGGGAATAGTGTTTTTTTTCTCTGCAACCTTGCATTCAGTAGAATTTATTTTAGATGCTTCTGAGCCAATAATGTGAGTGAAAAATCCAAAAAAGTGTGAGCAGGAAAATGTTAATGAAAGAATCATTATTTCAGCTTGGGGAATGATAGACACATTGTTTCCTATCTTGGTTATGCCATATTTCTATAGTTTTCTTTGATTTTGAGAACCATACTTTAAGGTGGAACTTTGAGAAGCTGTAGACTATCAACTAAAGGGCACAAAATTGATGATGGGCCTAGAAAAAATACTATATGAGGATCAATTGGCTGAACATGGTGGAATTTTAGAGCAGGAAGATAACTGACTATCTAGAACAACCTTTTCATTTTACATATAAGGAAACTGACAGGGCCAGAGGTAGTGATTGTTGTTGTTGTTATTTGTCCTTTGTTCTGGAAGAGAACCATAAAATCAAGGAGGTGCTTCCATAACATGCAAGTTAACTGGATTTAAGTGAGGGAAGGTTGGTCAAGGTTACCTACCTCACTTTTGCCTGCAGAGCCATCTGGGTTCAGTGGAATTTGAACCTAAATCTTCAAGTATTTGAAATATTACCATATAGAATGAACATTAGACTTATTATGCTTGGCCTTAGGGGACAAGAGGAGTAATGGGGGGAATCTGTATAAAAGCCAATAATAAAACACAATATCTTTGATATTATTAGAAATATTCACAAGTAGAAAAGTAAAATTACACAAGTAGAATTTACTTTTCTGGCAGATAGTGAGTTCCCTTTACCAGAAGATCTTTAAGCAGTGGATAGGTAATCGCTTGTCAGATAAATTTTACAGGACCTTATCCAGGTTTGGGTTGGATTATAGTTTCTCCTGAGATAGCTTCTACCTCAGAGATTCTGATTCCTGCATCATATGGATACATTTTTCTTCTAAGAATCTTAAATTTATCAATAATTAAACAATTAATTTCTCTGGATTTTCTTAATTTCATGGGTTAAAAAAAAAAGTCTCATACTATGGAAAATAGAGGTTCAATCATTAAAATAATGGAAACCTAGTATAGATTAAGTCTACTCATTCATTTAGAAAGTACAAATTGTTCTATGGAGCCATCTTGTGGACAAACTTACTTATGTTCACAGTCAATCTTCATTTTTTCTCCCCATTTAGTATTAAAAAAATAATTACTTTTCTAATATTTTTGGTTGAAAGTTGGTATTTTGGAATTATGTGGCACAAGGAAATAGTGTAGTAGATAGAAAGTTTAAGCGTAATCAGAGAATTTAGGTTTAAGCTTCAAATATTCCACTTTTTGTCTGAGTAACCTTGTAATTTTACTTACCTTCTCTGGGTTCCAGTTTTTTATTTGTAAAATGACAGAGTTGGACTAGCTGACTTCTAAGAATACTTCCAGTTATAAAATTCTAAGATAATGGCAGTAGCATACTCCTTCACAAACCCTATGATGCAAATAAATTGACCTAGTCTCCCATCTTTTTCTTCTTATCAGCTCTTCCCTATGCCTAAAATGAGTATTCTGCCCTTTCATGTCTGACTTTCCTTTTCTGGTTTCTTTCAAATGTCAACTCAAATGCTATTTTTCCAAGAAACCTTTCCCTATTCCCCTTACTGCTATTGGTCTCCCTTCTCAGGTTATTGTCCATCTACTTCTGTATAGATCTCATAGGTACCTATAAATGTTTTCTCTACACTAGACTGTGAGATCCTTTAGGACAGTGACATTTTTGTTTTTCTTTGTATCCCCAGAGTTTAACACCTGCTATATAATAAGTATTGATGAGTTTGTTTATTGACTGCGTGTGGGATGTAGAAGACCCTTACCCAAAATGACTGAGTCTGAGCCCTAAATTTACCATAAACTATATAATCTCAAGCAGTATGGTAGCTCAAGCTCTTCAGACCTCAGTTTCCTCATGTGCCAAATTAGATGACTTCTAAAGTTATTTCTAATTATAAATTTATATTCATACGATTAAAACAACAATGAAGAATAACATTTTATTTTATATATGAATATATATGAATCACAATATAAAAAGATGACATTGAAATATAACTAAAGCCATCTTAAGGAGTATAATTCAAAAGTGAGACAGTATCTTCTTTCCTTATTTGTATAAAACTTTGTGTTACACAAATTTAAGGCCTAACTGAACCTCAGAGGTAGGCAGAAACCAATTTATTTCCGTGTTCTCTCTAAAGTCCCATATCTGGGAAAGGTATTATGTGGAAATGTCAGTTAAATAGGATTTTGTTGGTTTGGGTATTCCCCTTCATTGATTTAGATTACAACACCTCTGCCATATATATTAGTCTTTGTTCACTGGCAAAAAAAAATGAATAACCCTCTTGTCCCAAATTCCCAGGTAGTCAAACTATTGGTGATGAACTTCCAAATTTGCTGGGTTGGTCCTCAGATATTCAGTCACTTAATCAGCCACTTTTTATTATGTGCCTACTATGTGCCAGGCACTATACTAAATGCTAAGGCTACAAAGAAAGTCGAAAGACAGTTCTTGGCCTGAGAAATTCATGGCCAAATGTGGAAGATAACACTGCAAAAGATTATCTACAAACAAGTTACATACAAAATAATTTGGAAATTGTTAGAAGAGGGAGGGCCTCAGAACAAGAGCTTCCTGTAAAAGGTAAGATTGTAATAGGGAACCTAGGAGGTAGAAATAAAAAGCAAGAACATTCCAAAAATGGAGGATGCCAGTGAAAATGACTAGCTATGAGATGGAAGGTACTGTTAGAGTAATAGCAAGTAAATAAATGTCACCAGAGCACAGAGCACATGGTGGGATGTAAGGTGTAAGAATATTGGAAGATACAGGGCAAATTAACGAAGAGCTCTTACTTCCAAACAAAGGGATTTTTGTTGGATCTTTGAGGTGATAGGTTGCCACTGGAATTTGTTGACTAGACAGTGATATGGATAGATCTAGATAGTAGAAAAAAACTTTAGTCATGGAGACAGGATGTAGACAGCCTCCAATACAGTGTTGATATGAGTATGTTTTTTTTTTTTCCTGCTAATTTAGTAATCAATTCCCATCACTGTATGACTAAATCAATTAGTTGTCAAGATGATGCCAAATTCTTGGTGGAATTTTGACCAATTTCCTTATTTTGTAGATAATACCTAAATTGCTAAATAATATGAGTTATGACAAGTAGCTTAATTCTACTTTACCTACTTACCTCCCTAGATGATTCTGTACTGATTTTAAATAGACTAAAAAGTATGGTTTCCTAGATCAGGTTTTTGGTTAGGATTAAAGGTGAGGGGAATACATTTTCTAGGTAAGTTACTTAACCCCATTTGCCTCAGTTTCTTCATCTGTAAAGTGAGCTGGCAAAGGACATGACAAATCACTCCAGCATCTTTACCAAGAAAATCCCAAATGGCTCATGGAAAGATATGAGACATGATCAGTTACAAACTGCTGGGGGACAGTAATGACAAAAAAAGAAGTGGTCCCATCCAGGGAATAATTGCTTTACGAATGTGCTGGTGAATATTTAACAATTGGCTCTCGAAAAAATTGACCACAGCAATACAATAATTGTAACTTACTTTAAGCATTCCACATCATTTTCTACTCTATACAATTAATAAATAAAGCTCTGATTTGCAGTGTTTGTTAATCTCTGAGGTGTAAGTGTTCACAATGAAAATTTGACAATTGGTTCTCATGAGCTGATTTGAGCTAATTCTGCTACATTCTTGAATGACACACTCTAGGATGTCTGCAGCTGTAGCATAGTCTCAAGTGCCCCATGTTAATTCAGGATTTAGCATGGAAGGAATTAGCTTTAAATAGTGACTGCTATTAACCAGCCATATGACCATAGGGAAGTGAGTTTCCTGGCCTCAGTTTCCTCAAGTATAAAACTGGACTGGACTTCTGAGTTCCCTTTAAATTACAAATCTATTAATATAACTAATTCTTGACAAGAGGAAGTTCAGGAATCCTGAGGAAGTGATTAGCATGGATTTTGTAGAGCTACTCATTCTTGGCTCAGATCTTTTGTGAGAAATAGTTTTTCTTTTAACTATTGTGAACTTAATTATTAATAAGTGTGAACATTTCAATAGAAAAAAAATAACAAAAAAGCATCCCAAATGATTTGTGAATTTCTGTTGTACAGTTTTTTTCTTCTTATATACATGCTAGCTTGTGTATGTACAAAGAGGATATGTATATCCACATAGACTATCTAAATTCTGCTTATTAGTGACACATAAACATCTTTGTAATCCTGCCTACTCCTTCCATGGGAGACTTTGACTCCTGCATCAAAGTGAATTTCAGAACGTTCACAACTAGGCTCCTATTATCTCCATTCTCTGACAGTGTTATTCAACTAGAATTATAAATGTCTACCCTTCTTAGTATTTTTAGTATGGGATATAATAGGTGAAAACCCAAATATTTTTTCTAACCAATACAACTTAAGAAATTTTACTCACTGATATTGTCCCACCAATACTGATTATAGAAAATATAATTTCCAAATAATAAGTGGTAAGCAAACTCATTGATCTGAGCAAAATAGCAAACAAAAATTATAGAAAGTGTGTATATGCACACATATCATGAAAAGACACAGATATAAAAAGAGTGAATAAGATCTTCTGATGAGAGGAAAATTAGGAGAGAGAGATTGAGACAGAGAAAGAAATACACAGAGAGAGAAATGAGAGAGACAGGCAGAGACAGAGACAGTGGCAGAGACAGAGAGAGACTCTGATATTCTACAAGTAGAAATTCCCCAAAATTCTCGAGCAAAACAAGCTGGAAATCAAGGATTGTTGAGAAGGCTTCCCCTACATGTCTGCAGTTTTCAAAGTCCTTTTTCCTTTCTCCCTAAAAATGTTCTTAAAGAATATCATGTCTCTCTGACCACTGGTCATGCAAGTACATATTACCTTATCATATTACCAGTTAGGAATCTCCCCCTGCATACTTAATGGTGTGAAAATTCCCCAATGTTTATGCCCTCCCTTTTGAATTTATTTTTGTTTTATTCTGTGTATTTTTCATGTTTTATTGATGCTCTTTTTTCTTTTCTTGGAATTTCTATAATTGGTTGGTTAGTTGTTGTTCTTCATTCTCAAAGAGGACCAAAATGACATCTCTATGCTAGAGTCAAATTATATTATGGCCAACTGTGGCTAATCAGACCAACATGAGCTCAAAATATTCTATCACAGGTAGAGTACAAATAGTCCATGTGAATTTTTGGGATGGATCTTTTAATTGACCATATTTCATATTTCTTTTAAGCTATTACAATTTTATTTTGTTCATAGGGAACAACATTGAAAATATTAAATTTTCTATCATTATCAACTCATCCAAATTATATGCAAGCCTTCTATTGAGTTAAGAGCCATTGCCTTATGAAATTATAATTGGCCATCTCATTGAACAAAGTTCAGAAATTTTGCCAATATATATTTTTACATTATTAGTAGATTGTAAAGAAAAAATAAGGAGAAACGATAAAGAAGCTGATTCTGGCAGGGGAATGATAAAAGCAAAGAGATGGAGTGAGTAGGAACATTTGTGGGGGGAGTAATACAAAAACCAGTTTATTTGTGGGAAAGTGTGTGTGTGAATTCTTAGAATGCTAGAATACCAAAAAATTTAATATGATAATGTTAAGTTTCCTTAATTCAACAGACCATCAACAAACTCCTACTATGTGCTGGCACTGTGCTGATTAAGCACAGGGGGAACAAATGAAGGGAAAAATCAATCTATGATTTTAAGGAGTTCATAATGTTTTTGGATGGACACTTACTACCTTATCACTAACTTGAGTGTTTTGATCAAAGCAACTTTTCTAACTGTCAAATTTCATTATTGGGAGATGAAATACTAGAAGACAAATTTGCTGTCTTATCAATCTTAAGTGCTGTGCTTAAAAGCAGTTATAGATATTGCATTGTACCAGTGGTAAAACTGTAACATGAGTTGGAGAAAAGAAGAAAGAGTAGAAAGATGAGGAGAAAAAGAAGGAAAGGGAGGAGAAGGAAGAAGAAATAGCATATAGTAGAAATTGTTCTGTATTAAATTTTAAGAGATTTGGTTTTTAATTCTGGCTGAGCTTCCTAGCCTTCCTTTGTTTGACATTGGACAAATTAAGTTATCTCTCTTGGCCTTGATTTCCTTGTTTGTAAAATAAGGAGCTTGGAAAAAATGACCTCTAAGATTTTCCAGTTCAGATATTCTGTGATTTTATTAAGTTGTACAGGAAGATACTCCATTTTAAAAGGGTGGAAAATCTCCAAAGGAATGATTTTGCTTCTTATAAGTGCAAACTACTTCATAATTGTGCCTCTTATTAGAATTCTTTGGTATGGGGATAATAATACATGTAAAACCTGTCCCGTGGGGTTGCTAAGAGATTCAAATGAGAGCATATGTACAAAGTGCTTTGTAAATAATAATGACAATAATGTAATAATATTTATGTATCTTTATTATTATCATTATTTTGTTATTATTAAACAGATAATCTGAAAGACCAAGGAAGTAAGTCACAAATTTTGGGCTACAAAAAGCAACTGGAGCTCTGAAGTACATGTACCTTGATAATAAACCAGTTTAGCTGTTAGTCAGATGGAAACTCCCTAAATATATTTGAAGGAAAAATAATGATGAATCAGGGATAATTAACTTGAGAGTCAAATGCTCATCCATATGAAGTTAATTCATTCACAGAGGGCATTGGATTAATTTATACTTTGAAAAAGGCAAGGCTTACATGAAACTTCTTTTTTTATTAATTTTATAATTATAACTTTTTTGACAGTACATATATATACATATATATATATATATATATATGTAATTTTTTACAACATTATCCCCTGTACTCCCTTCTGTTTCAAATTTTTCCCTTCCTTCCCTCCAACCCTTCCCCTAGATGGCAGGCATTCCCATACATATTAAATATGTTATAGTATATCCTAGGTACAATATATATGTGCAGAACCGAATTTTGTTGTTGTTGTTGTTTACATGAAACTTCTAAACCTGACAAGAAAAAAAATTGTTCTATAATGCTGTTACATTCTCAGAAGATTACTTTGACATGGAAATAGTTAAACTATTCTAATCAATGAAGGGGGAAAATAAAATTATGTTTTTAAACAAAGGACATGGTACAGTATTATAAGAAAAAATATTTCTGTATCATAAATTGCAGCTATAACATGTAGCTAAATATTTACTTTCCTTAAATACTATTGTATATTAAATGTATTTCTACTATATGTGTGACTAAGCATGGTGAACTTACTACAAAACAAAGCTTGTATATGAGTTCTATTTCCTAAGATAAAATTCCTGTTTCCCCAAACATGACTTTTATTTTCTAAGTTAAACTTCCTGGTTTCCCCTTTCTCACTTTGTATTCTCTATTTTTTCTTACTTTCCCAGAGATGACTACTCACCTTAGGTGAAAGGAGGAATGATGAGGATTGGGATCTTCAAAAACACATTTCGACAAAACAAAACACATCCCTCTTTTGAACTTCCCAATTTATGTTAGGGGCACCACCATTCTTTTGGTTATTCAGGCCTACAAATTCTGTTTTCTTCTTCTCTCTTCATTTTTCATCATTCCACTTATCTGATGAAAATTGATTGCCAGATTTTTAGCATTTCTACATTTAAAGCATCTGTTACATGTATTCCATTCTCATATGGACTCATGTGGCTATCGCTGTAAATTAAGCCCTCATAATCTCTCACTTAGACTATTGTAAGATCCCGTGATTGATCCTCTGTTTATTAAGTGTATCCTTTATAATCCATATTCTTTTTGGCTAGCAAAATGATTTTTCTAAAGTTCAAGCTAAAGTTCAATATATTTATACATTATTTAAATATATTGAACTTTAGCTTGAACACTCAATGGACCTTTTTCAGGAAGAAAGAGAAGAGGCAGAAGAAAAAGAGAGAAGAAAGGAGAAGGAAGAAGAAGAGAGAGGATAAGAGGGGAGAAGAAAAGAAGTGTGAGAAGAGAGGAGAGAAGAGGAGAAGAGAAGAATATCTAAAAACAAAATCACTCTGAGTGCTCTAGAACCCTGATGAAGAGAGAAATCCTCCTGATCCTGAGAGACTGGGATGATAGTATATGTTACATCAATAATATATCCTTTTAACATTCATTTATTGATATTTATCTACTATCTAATGGATCTTAGCTTTGCTACCTATTGTTTTATTTTTGGCAAATCACTTAAAATGTATGTCTTCAGCTGTGAAATGAGAAGGTTGTTCTGGATGATCTATGAAGTTGGAAGAGAACTTATTTACATTATTATTGGGCAAAAGTCTGAGAGAAACATTTATAGTTTCAAAGAAATGCATTTGATAGTAGGTATGGTCAATCCCTATACAGCATTCATAGTGTTGCAAAAAGCTGATTCTTACAATGCATCTCTCTGTTGTACTTTGCATACTGTAAATCTTTTCTTCAACTTTAAATCTTTCTTGTTTTTGTTTTCTTCTGGCATTTTTCTTTTCTTTTCTTTTCTTTTTTTCATATCTTTCTAACTATCCAATGACTACCCTTCATACACACACACACACACACACACACACACACACACACACACACACACACACACATACATATTACTCCATTGCTTTATGTCTGCATGAATGGTGGAGAGAAATCCTATTCTTCTATAGAATATCCGGCTTATGTGTTCATGATATAATTAGCTGTGACCTTGCCAAGGCAACCACAGACAATGATGAGCTAGATATAATAACTTCCCACTGCTTGAACTTTTAAATTGATAATTTCAAATGGTCTTGGACTGATATTGTAAATATTCGAATAGGCCTTGGCAGAAAAAAGATTCCCCACCCCTTTTCTAGAGTGTCACTTCCAGAGAGAAAATATATGACTCCAAACTCCCTGAAAAGAGAAATACTTAGATATGGAACACTGAGTAATCACTCTCAGTCATTGAGAGATCAATATAAAAGATGTTTGAGGTGAAATATTCACAATAGATAAGTATAGTCAAGCAAAACTAATCAATATATTGGCCATGTCTAAAGATGTAAATCTCTACAATCTATCATCCTCCCTAGCAAGAGATAGGGTGATTTCTGAAGTCACAACTGGTCACCCAGCATTGATCAGATGTTTCAAATTAAAAAAAATAGGATGCAGTATTAAAGTATGAACTGTAATTTTTGCAGAGATTGGTATCCCATGACATAGTCAGGGAGCATCACTGGTTATTCTTAAGAACCTTTGCCTTTGTTTCAAGGAGAAGCTTGAGGGTCATAAAAAGTATTGTACAATTTTTTATAGTAATTTATATTCTTCACACCTCCTGTTTAGTTCTGAATCCAGAGTATTGCCCATTCTCAGAATGTGGCCAAGATATAAGTTCTGATGGGCACATTCTTTGGGTGGTTCTTTCAACTATGTGTTAGCTTATTTTTTATAGATTTTATTGAAGAGCTAGCAAGAGTTTTTGACTTCATGGTCCGAATATATAGAGCAATTAACTTCTTTTTCCTAGAAATGAATGTCCATTTTATAAAAGAGAATAGGTCAACGATCTCTTTATTCTTTCCTTGTTGCACTCCCAACTCATTTCTATATTTTTTCATTTCTTTGCCATGCTAAAGAATATTTTTTTACCTTAGAAAATCACTCAAGTTCTGGACTGCTTCTCTCATTGTAAGTACTCTTGATCTTTGTAGCCTCTACTTCTGGTCAGCTGATTACTTCCAGAACCTTCATTTAAAAAGTTCCAGGCCAACCATGTTTTCATTCTGTTCCAGGTCATTTTCCTGATTCTCTGGACTTTCTCATGCTCCCAAATTGGGTACTTTCAATCCCTCTTGCCCTTTTCAGCTCCCTTTTCCCTCACCAAAAATAAGCTCTCTGAGGGCAAGGACTATCTGTATTTTTATTTGCAGTGCTTAACACAAGTATGGGTAAATGCTTAATAAATATTTGTTGAGTTGTCTTGACTAGGGATAATTTGATTAACAGTTAATGGAGGACTCTTGATCCTTTATAATTATTGTTTGGAAAATACTTATACTTCTAATTTCCCATAATTCTGTATAGCTGATATAATTCAAGGAGTACTAGCTCTGTGGGCTTATGTGCTGGGCAAACAGGATGATCCATACCTCTTACTTGCTCCCAACTTTTAAGTATAGTAAATTATTCTTTACCAATTACTTCTTTGATTCTTTCCTTTGGATACGATTTCCTCTCCAGAGATTGCCTTAGATCCTCCTCTCTAGAAGAGATTTCCTTTTCAAACCTAACCAAAGAAAAAAATGGGAAAGAGAACGACCAAGACATCCATTTTATTCTAACCAGCTTCTCACAGGTTTTTCCTTTAGCCAAACTGCTTACCCATTCTTCAGATACAAAGTTTGCTGATTATGTCTTCTCTTAGACTCTCTGGTCTGGGAAGTTATAAATATTGGGTCATGATATGCTCCATTTGTACCGAGGCTTATGTGGCTTCATTGTAGTGGGATAACAGTCTAGTGCCAGGGCCAGAAGAACTCAGAGAAAGACAAGGGTGGGCTTTCTCTTTCCTGGCTTTTCCTCTTTCATTTTAACTCCTGTATTTATTTGGGTTGTGTTTAAAGTTGAATGGAGATTCAAATATAACATTCTTCCTTGGTTTTCTTTATCTCTTCTTTTTATTATCTTAAACTGGCTTAAAAGATGGTGAGTACTGGTGCTACTACAAGAATGGCTTGTTGTTTTCTTGATTAGATGTCCTATTATCAGAAATAAAGCAAAAAAATTATGTTCATTCCAGAGAAACTACTTCCCCCCCCACTTCCATTATTTTCCAAATGACCACATAGTCAACACTAACATGCTTAAAATATCTTACCATAAAGAAAGGGGGAAAACATTTATTAAGAAGCTAGTATATGTCACAACAATCCTTGAAGGGGGTATTATTGTTCCCATTTTACTCTTGAAGAAACTGGGGTAGACAGAGATTAAATTGTCCAGGTTTATATAGCTAGTAAGCATCTGAGGCTGAATTTGAACTCAGGCCTTCTTATGCCAAGATTCCATGCTCTAGTCACTATGCCACCTAATTCTCTTTAAAGAGAATAACTTAATACATATATTGGATTATATGCTATCTAGGGGAGGAGGTGGGGGAAAGAGGGGAAATTTTGGAACAGAAAGTTTTGCAAGGGTCAATGTTGAAAAGTTACCCATGCATGTGTTTTGTAAATAAAAAAAAGCTTTAATTAAAAAAGAGAATAAATTAGAATATAAAGGAAAGTAAGAAAGGTTAAGAGAGCAGAACATACAATGGTTACAATACACTGGACTTTCTCTGGCTGCAAGGAACGTGAAGAGCTTCCTGCTCCTCACATTGAGGGAGCACTTAATCAATACCATCAGCTTGGTGCAGTAGCCAGCCATGGAAAGAGAGAGGGAATACGATCAAGGAGGGATTGACTGATGCAGTATAAAACAATACTTTATGCCAGTGAGTTCTCACATATCAGCTTTTATATTCCTAGACCAAGCCCTGAAAGGAAATAAATATGTTGACATTTGTCTTCCTTAAGATAGAGAAGATTTTTGGAGCTCTAGAACTCCATCTTTCAATTTTGTCTCTCTTTTAGCAGTTTATCCATTAGTTCCAGTCTTTCTTCACTTTAGCATTCAGTTTTTCCCGGAAGATTCATTGCCAGGTTTGCTGGGATTGCCTCCAGCCAAAGAAATTGTTTGGAAAAAAAAACATAAAAGTTAACAATGTGATGATTAATCAGGTTTATGAAATTTAAAAGACTATGATTACCACAAAAGGTAAACACACTCTTAAGAAACAGAGATAAATTCAGAGAAAAAAAAAAAGGTATATGATTTCCTAGGACTTGAGATGAAAGAAAGGGAAGAAGGAAAAGAAAATGGAAGAGTCATTCCTTGTGGATCACAATTTAAGGGAGGTCTTCATCAGTCTTTCTCAATATTCTTCATCTAAGATATTTAAACACAGCCCTACCTCTGGATTCTCTAATACCAAGGCTCTTGAATTTGACCTTGTAGCCTTCTTAACTGTACTTTCTGTCTATTTCTGTCTTTCTCTCCCCCCTCCCTTTTCTCCCCACTCTTTCCCTTTCTTCCTCTCCCTTCCTCCCTCTCTCCCTCTCTCTCTCTCTCTCTCTGTTTCTCTGTCTCTGTCTCTTTCTCTCTGTGTCTCTGTCTCTCTCCCTCCTCTTCTCCATCTGTCCGTATCTGTCTGTCTCTGTAATTCCTCATTTACATTTTTAAGCACTAATTTTTCATTCTATCCCTCTGTTGTGGCTTAGATGCTCCCAATTCCATAAGAGGGGAAGGATTTTGTCAGATAAACTCTGGTCTTTTTCAGTCACAGAGTTAAGGCTGCTCTGAGGAAGGAGAGGGAAGTGCTATGATAGAAATACTGACTGATTTCTATCCTGATCAGCAGGCTTTTTGGCACTGTCACAACTTACTATTCTAATTATTTTCCTTTTTGGGGTAAGAAAATTCAGAAAGGCTGAGCCACATAAGGTTACATAGCAGAGCCAGCAACTAAGGCAGAATTGAAACCTTTAATTTCTGTATACCAAATTTACAATTTAATCTACTGGGCTCAAAATTGTGTTATTTTTTAAAAATTTAGGATGAAGGGATAGATACCACAATACAAAGGAGTCAGTAGATATAGTCAGTAGCTGGACAAATCTGAGTCTAGACCTCCAAGTGTCACTTATTCAGTGCATTCCCAAATTGTTCTCAGGGAGCTAAAATAGTTTCAGTGTATCAATATGGATAATATTAGATCATAAGAAGGAAGGGAGAGTCAAACATTCATTTGGGTGGATAGAAGCTGAACAGCACAGTGAAAGATTGATGCAGTTATGCATGTGGAGAAAATTCCTCCATAAATTCTTTTTTTATATTTTAAGGATTGAGTCAGTGAGTCAACAAATATTTATTAATATTATTGCTAAGTGCCTAATATTGTGCTAGGCTGCGGAGAATACAAAAAACAAAACAAAATAAACCAAAAAAAAACAACAAAAAAAACAACAACCCAAATCAGAAACAATCATCACTATCAAGGAGTTCATAATCCAGTGGAGTAAGAGATGATCCTCAGGGTATACAGAATAGTTTTTAGGTATGAGAGGTTTGACTGGAAAGGAAAACTAAGGACTGAGATTAAAATGTCAAAAATCTAATGTATACATATTCAAATCAGTGGCACAAAAGGTCAGATGATTTAATAAATGGAGAAAAAAGAATTATTGGAATGGATAGAAAAAAAAAAAAACTAAACTATGCAATGAGGCTTTCTAAATTAACTCATCAACCAAACCTGAAATTTCAGAATCTTCTTTTGATTGATCCTTTTCCTTTATTCTTCATTTTGAGGCAATCACTACAAAAATGATATTTTCTTCCTTTTTATGTCTGTACCTTTTCCTTCATTCCACCATTTTAAACTGGGTCCTCATTAATTCATGCTTTCTATAAAATTCAAGACTGAATCCTAGTATTAAGGAATTATAAAATGTTCATTTAATTTGGATTAAAAATAAACTCATGCATTTTAAATTCAATAAGAGGTGGACAATGACAATGACAATGAAAGAATGGACAAAGAGGTTACCTAGTTATTAGAAAGAAGTTGGTCTCAGTCTTACCTCTGATATAGTCTAATTGTGTGATGATTTAAATCATTTTGAAAGTGCCTCTATATCTCTGATTGGAGGGATGGAAGGTGGAGCCAAAAACTCCTGAAGACTCCATGTAAAGAAGTCCAGGAAACTCTTTATTTCCCACCACTTATGCTCTTTGCAATCAAATCTATCATCATGATGCTCGAGCTAGGTATGGATACCTTCTTCCCACCTCCACACAGTGTCCCTTTAGGGGATTTGCAGCTTGCTTTTACGTATTATATTCCCCTGTTTAATTGTAAGCTTTTTGAGGGCAGGGACTACCTTTCTTTTTATTGTTTATGCATCCAATGCTAGAACAGTTCCTTACACAAGGTAGTTTCTTATTTAATGTATATTGTATTGTATTGTATCATCTTGCATTGTGTTGTATTCAATGCAAATGAAAAGACAGATATGAAAATGAGTACTTATATGTGTTTATGTGTATATATATATATATGTATGTATTATGTGTGCATGCACATGTGTATGTATGTATAGATACCAAAATAACTAATGTGGAGATTTGTTTTGCTGAATTAAACTCCTATATATTGAGAACTTAATTTGTTCAATTGAGAGTGGTGAGATTGAATATTTATAAGACATTGTATTAATTAAAAATAAAAATAAATTACAAAAAAAGAAAAAAAGTCAGCTTCAGAAACCAATAAAACATTTTGTAAATTATAATACTATAAAAGGTACATTACACAAGATGAAAAATAATATGTACCTTACTATAATAAAATAGTGTTTAATTAAAATCAAATAAAAGTTGTCAAATATAAAATGAAATAATAAAATTTAAAAACTTGGTTGAAATATGATTTTCTCTAATTATATCTTAAAACAATACTGACTCAATGGTAAATAAAACTTTTAAAAGTATGGCAACCAAATTAGTAAGAGTTTAAGATCTAATGCACTGGACTTGATCTCTAAAAAATATGATTGAGTTCAGGGTACATGGCAGTTTGGCAGTTTGGGAGTTTGACCAAACTGTGATCACTATAGGTACATGTTGCCTGGAATGTAGCCTGTGTCCCTTGGCCTTATGCCAGGTAAGAACTCAGAAGCTTCTAAAGCTTCAATGATAAATGGATATCGTAGTGGTAAGACCAAAATATAAACCAATCAGCTAACAAACTTTGTTATTTGTGCCTATTAAGTGACATCTTTTCAAGTTGAGAAGGATATAGTATAGGGGACAGTCAAGAGACTTCCAACTTTAATCTCAGTCCAGTCACTAAATAGCTATGTGGCATTTGATGAGTCATTTTATTTCATCAGCCTCAGTTACTTCATCTGTAAAATCAGGGGGTTGCATTAAATAATCCCTAATTATAGCTCTGAAATTGTAGCTCTGAAAGGGTGGCTATTAAGAATTACTTTTTAAAAGTAATGATGAATAATTTAGAATTCAAGTAATGTCTACTGTTAGAGACATACAGAAAGATTATATATATCATCTATCTTCTATCTATCATCTAGTTAAATATATATGTATAAATATATATGTATATACATATATACATATATATTTATACATATATATATACATATATTTAACTAGATGATAGGTAGGTAGATAGGAAAGGTAGATAGATGGATATATAGATAAGTGGACAGATATATAAACCATGTTAAAATGCTTAATCTGTGTCTAGCAGTGTGCTGAGCTATAAGAATAAAAGCACAGCATCTGCCCTCAAGAAGCTTACATTCTTTTTTTTTTCACTTTTTTTTTTAATTCATTTTTCCAAATTATCCCCTCCCTCCCTCCACTCCCTCCCCCTGATGCCAGGTAATCCCATACATTTTACATGTGTTACAATATAACCTAGATACAATATATGTGTGTAAATACCATTTTCTTGTTGCACATTAATTATTAGAAGAAGCTTACATTCTATAGAGGAAGACAACATATAAAGAGAAATGAAGAAAGGAGAAAGGGGAAAAAATATACCATAGACATGATGAGGAAGTAAAGCCTAATGGAGGCTCAGGAAAGAGACAGATAAAAGAAAAACTTGCCAATCAAAAGTCAGGATGGTTCTAGGAAGAGTCCAAAGTTTGAATGGTGGGGAACAGATAGCGATGATGGCCTTAGAGAAACAGTTTGATATAGTGACTAGACCAGCCTCAAAATTAGGATAACTTGGGTTCAAGTTCTGATTCAGACACATATTAGCTGTGTGATTGCAATCAAGTTATCTACCTTATGATAAAATATTTCGGTGCCTAAAGGCAAGTCTGTAAGACTTTAAGTGACAATGGGTTAGTAATGTGTATCAACAGAGGGAATTTCTACTATAAAGATGATATCACAGGAAGAGACCCTACCCCCACAACTATATTAATTTAACTGCCATAAGAAACAAATGGGGAAAAAAGTACTGTATTTAACCCAGATGTCACAAAAATATAAACACTGTCCCTTGGTGATATGGATCCTGATAAGTAGTTTTTGATTGTTGTTGTTATTGTTTCCCTGCTAGAAGATGGGTCTTTAGTTATAAAGGTTATTTATTCTTTTCAGACTGTTCTGGGCTATCTCTAACTTCTTCATCAGCTTTTGACTTGTTCTATTTTAAAACTTTATCTCTATCTTATTCCAGAGTTTGCATTTTCAGATGGAATCCATATAACTCAAATTTGCTTCTCTCTTCCCCTAGAAGTAGCAAAGTTCTCTAAAATGAACTTTTGACAACTAGAAAAAGGAACAATTGAAGATAAAAAACAAAATCCAAAGACATGGACTCTGCTCACTTATGCACTGTTTGGTGTTTATGCTAGCAGTCTTTGGATATAGAAAGGAAATAATTTTATCAAATATAACTACACCCTTTCAGGTCAAAATCTAGTCTTTACAACCTAAAACAAGGGAGAATCTTCCATTCTTATATCATTCCATATCCAATGTCAATCTTTGGATGTTACTCATGCGCTGTTGGGACTCTAGGTGGCACGATGAATATCGCACTGGGCATGGGATTGGGATGGCTCATCTTTCTTGACTTCAAATCTGGTCTCAGACACTTACTAGTTAGGAGAACCTGGGCAAATCACTGTTTACCCTAAGTTATTAATCTGTAAAAATTATCTGGAGAAGGAAATAACAAAACACTCCAATGTCTTTATCAAGAAACCCCCTACCCCGCAAAAATTGGATCATGAGCAGTTGGACAAAACTGAACAACAACCATGTTGTCTCTTTTGATCTGGTAGTTAGAAAAGGAAACACTAGTATATTTTATAGCTTTTTGAGCTAAGAAGGATAATATAGGTGATCTATTTCAATCTATTGATTTTACAGATGAGGAGAATGAAAGTCTTAGAGAAATGACTTGTCCAAAGATAAATAAGTAAAAACAATAGCACAACTGACATTGAACTCAGATCATCTCACTTCAAATTTAAAACTTTTCTACTACCTCACTCAATGAGCAAGGCTCTTCTGTTTCATTTAGCCAGTAAAATTACTTCCTTCTTATGTTTTTGGGAAGGAGATATGTGATGCAGAAGGAGGATTCACATGAATCTCAATTATCACTTGACTGGACTTACACTGAGCTTACTAGTTCATTAGTGATTATCCCCTCTAAACTAGAATGTTGTCAATATTCTCATGCAGGACCTTTGGGGATATTAATGTTTATTGGGTCATAAAATTCTTGATCATCTAATGAAGTCTCTTGACCCCTTCTTATTTATGAAATACATAAAAATGCATGGATTCACAAAGGAAATTATTATACTATATTAAATTAAACTAAGATTAACAAATGCTTTAAAAATAATACCATCAAATAAGATCATTGACCACCAAGTTAAGAACTCTTGTGACTAGTGAGATTGATTTGTGAGGTTTAGGAGAGGTGTTTCTAAGAAGAGGTAGTAGTTTCATGTAGGTCTTTTTATTTATTTATTTATTTTTATTTTTTTATTTTTTGGATTCTATTCAGTTTGACATTGAAGATTACCCAGATAGTTAAGTTTTTGTTTCCCTGGGTACTGTAATAAAATCACAGAATCAGTACTGAGGAAAATCTGCAATATCTTCCATTTGAAATCTTCCATTGATGACTGTATTTGCCATTGCTTGTGAGTCTCATTAATTTTTGCCTTTCTGCCAAGCAAATGAAAACATTTTACATAAGGAGAACATATATTACGTAACAAATCTTTCATCTCTGTTCACCAGGGGAGATTTTTGAACTCATACCACTTGAGGCCCCCAGAAGACTGAAGCTATTGCTAATCAACCCTGTGAAAAAGTTACCCCTTATGCTTTCCCTATCCTTATCTATTTAGATACTCAGTCACAGGCATGATTTCAACATTTCTTTGACTTTTAAGGAATATTGTCAAAAGTTATCAGTTTCTTGAAAATTACTGGTCCCAGATATTACTGAGCAAGATACTCTCTTCAGCCAGTTGGTTAACGATGTAGAAATGTACGCTTGTAGAACCCCACCCAAATGCCATGAACACACAAGTCTTTCTTTCTCTTTTCTGAATCATGCATATAATCCACACCCCAATTTTCTTGTAGGAGATCCATGACTTTGCAACCACCCATGACATATTCTTGTACCAAATCCACAGCTGCCTTTGATCTTGGGAAGACTGAAGCTGGCATGGACACAACATGTAGCATGGACCTTGAATTTCTTTTATGTTTTACTTTGAAGACATTACTCTGATAACAATCACTGCCCAAAAATGCAAATTGGAAAAATAAGATTAGAGATGAAACATTTTTTGCTCTTGCACCACAAAACAGGGAGGTAGGAAAGAGATCCAGAATTAGTGCATGGGGGCATAATGGGGGCATGGGAGGGGAAAGCAAATTCTTCAAAGTTGTTTAGTATCAAGATTCTTTTTTTTTCTTGGGGGGAACATAAGTTGGCTTAAATGATCCTTAAAGTCCCTTTCAATTATTATTCTCTCTGATTCTTTAATGATCACTGTTGTTAAATTGTTCACTTCCAACAAACTTAATTTAAAAACCTGGTACTCCTTTTGTTTAAAAGGCACTATGGCAAATATGCTATGTGTGTATATGTGTGTGCATATATATGTGCACATACATATATATCATATAGAATATATAGATACATGTCATATACATATTACCATATATAACATATATGCATGTCATACATATGATACACATATATGCATATATATTTCTGACAGACAAAATGAGGGTTTTATTTCTTACCCTTGCTAGCCCAAGGTGGTAGCTAAATATTAAGATGAGAGGCAGCTAAGTGGTGCAGTGGATCAGCCCTGAATTCAGGAGGATCTGAGTTAAAATCTGGCCTTAGACACATAACACTTCCTGGCTGTGTGACCCTGAACAAGTCACTTAACTCTAATTGCCTCAGCAAAAATAAAAATAAATAAGTAAATATTAAGATGAGAGGTCAATAGCAATTATGGTGTCTAGGGTAAGCAGCAGGAAAAGTGTTGTTAATTTTTTTTCTTTTTTTTTGAGATTCATTCTCCTGAACATGTTAAGGTAAAAAGTACAGAGGTCACTGGTGATTTGAAGCCACCAATGATCAAAAGAGAAGTATTTTCCCTTTTCCAATTTTGATTGGAACTGGCCCACCCATCCTTCAGCAGTCTGGTAGTCATTTGTTTCTAGAGATCACCATGTTGGTGCCAGACTTAGTGTGAATACTTTAACCCACTGCAGCTTAAAACTCCCATATCATGTGATAAAACTGATAAAGCCTCAGTTTTAGTTTTATAGGTATTTGCTACCATTCCTAGCTCAAATTAACATTTTAATATAAATTTACTTGAGTAGAAAGGTGAGAAGATGGAAGATGGGAGAGAGGGAGAGAGCGAGAGGGAAGGAGGAAAGGAGAAAAGGAGGGAGGAAAAAGAGACAGAGAAAGAGAGAGGGAGGAAAAAGAGACAGAGAAAGAGAGATGGAGAGAGACTGAGAAGAAGAGAAATAGAGAGAGGGAAGGAAGGAAAGAAGGCACTATTTTGGGGAAAGAACTTATCCCTAGAAATATTAGGCCCTGTAAGAGTAGAGATAGATCCTAGGATATCACCTTGTGTGAGGAGTGAAACACATCTCAGACATCTCAAATATCACCAGGATGCTGAGAAAATTAAGTAGGGCAAAGCCACACCAAGGAGGAATTCACCTAGGAATTTTCACCCAAGAATATAACAACACTAGTTGTGATTTTTCTTTAAGTATTTTTTCTTGCTAACCAGCTGTCAACCTTAGTTTTTTACCAACTGAAGGAATATAAGCACTATTAGCACTTTTTTAGTTTTTTTTTTTTTTTTGGGGGGGGGCTTGGGACAAACTTCTGGTTGTCTCAGTTTACTTTTATCTCTCATGTTAACTTTTGGAAAACAGGTGACCTGTTACATACAAAAACAACATGGATTTTTTTTTTTACTAAAATAAGTTACAATGGGATAAAATCCTCTATAAAACTAAAATAACATTTAATATCCATTTAAATTACACTTAGCCAAGGCAAAGTAGATTAAATTACCCCATATTTTTAGAAACCTCATATCATATGGTTTTTTGCTAATTAAATTTTTTCATCCATAACCCTTGCAAACTTAAAGTTCTTGTCACACATTTTTCATATTTCTTTATAACTTCAGGCAATTGTAGATTTCTTTGAGGTTTCCTCCAAAATCTAAGCCCTACCTCCTGTCAGCATTTTATTTTTCCTCATGAGGAAAAAAAAATTTAGTTGGTTTGGCTCAGTCCTGACAAGGTAATGAAAGTCATTCTAATTTTTATTTAAGAAAAAGCAATTTTCATAAATGGTGTTCACTAATGGATCCTGATCATCTATAAGCCCCATAGCAAATTACTCTTAATCCAGTTTGTCTGTGATATGTTACCTGAGGGAAATAATATCAACGCTTCCTCTTTGCTAGCAAACTGTTCACAGGGACTTCTTCAATATATATTAATCCCATCATTTATCTTTGTCAACTGAGAACAAAAATAATTTGTAGAAGAGTAAACAGAAGAGCATAGGAGAAGGGAGCTCAGCATTATTAAACAGTGGAAAGCAGGTGCTCTCAAAGCCAAGCTTATTTTTATTGGGAAACTTGGGTAATTCTCCTTCTGCATTTGTGCATAGTAAATCAGTGTGAGGGGAAAATCTCATATTTTTAGAGGAAACTGAAATCATTGCATCCAAAGACTGGGGGACAAGCACTGGTGTCCTTGTTTTCCTTTTCTGAGCCACTCTGAAAATGAAAGCTTAACAACCCCAGAGGAGGTGAGGAAGGTGGGAGAATAAAAGTGAAAGGTCAGTGAAAAGCGAAAAAACATGATTTAAAAAATGCAAAATAATAAAATGTTCTTCAGATACTGATCTTTGAATACTGAGCTGGGATCTCAGCTGCCAGGTTTTTCAGGTCTCCTCTTTATTCACACAATAATCTGAATAGAGGGGGGAAGGAGCCATGCTTACCAAACTCATTCTTTTTGCTGGCATCTTCAATTGTCTGAATTTCCATGAGGGAATGATGTACCTATTTGTGCACTAGCAAGTTCTGCATGATGCTCTTGTTAACCCTGGGGAATTATGGAGAGAGGAATAACCTGCTCTCTTCCTTTACTTTATTTTAAAATTTAACTGTAAAATTTAACATGTTCTCATGTAGTGCAGAGTGCTGGACAAAAACAAAAGTAATAACAAAATGCAAAAACCCCAAAAACCCAAAAAACCTCTTGAGCACCAACTCTCCTCCCACTCGCATAAGTTGTTATTGTGAGAAATTCATTTAAACTCTTTGAGCCTCAGTTGCCTCATGTGTAATACAGGATTAATAATAAGACAAAGACCAATAACAAGAGTACCTACAGTGCTCTTGTTTTATGAATTTATTTTGAGGATCAGAAATGATAATTACTGGTCTTAAATACAATTGTTAATTATTATTATTTTTAAGTCATTAAGCACTGTAACATAACTAACAGATTCTGATAACAAATTAAATTTCCTTAGTATTTTGCAATAGACTTTCTTTGCAACAATCTTGTATAGTGCAGAGAGAAAAAATTATTTTCATTTTACTGAAGAGATAAAGGATATTAGAAATGAAATTACTTACCTAGACATCATCTATCTAGCAAATAATACAATTATGACTTAAGTGTGATATATTTACCTCCATTTACAGGGTTTTTCATCCTAGTCTATCAGTTCCCTTTCTGAACCTAAAGGAGATAAAACCATCAGTGCAGATGCAGAGAGTTCTGTTCACCAAAATTTTCTGGATGTTCCCTGAGTCATTAATAATCACTTATATGATGTAATAGAACTTGGATTCAAGAACACTTGGGTTCAAATTCTTCCCAAGACACTGTGTGACCTTGTCAAAGTTATTTAATCTCTTTTAGCTTTGATTTCTTCATCTATAGAGTGGGAATAACAATAATAACACCTCCTTTCCAGGGTTATTGTAAGGATAGCACAAGTTAAAATGCTTTGCAAATTGTATGGTGCTATACAAATGCTAGCCATCAATAGGTCCATTTGGCAGCAATGAAGCCAGTTAGTAAATCTGGATTAAAGTTTGACCAATTGGCCACTTTTTCAGAATTTAATACATGAAGGTACTTGGCTGTTGCTGATATGGATTGGTAAAATGAGTTTCTAAGTAGGGAACTTCCTATGCAGATGAAAACATATTTAGTCAACTATTATGTTATTCATTAGAAAGCATTGCCATCTGCTTATATATGCACGTGTATGTGTGTATGTATGTAATATGTATGTGGCTTTACAAATAAACTTGAAATGGTTGAACACTTTTGACTTCAGTTATTTTTTAGTCTATTTGAATAAATTGCATCATGTGATACAGACACAAATAATCTTTTCCTCCAATATTTAAATCTTTGGGTTGCCTTTTAGAAACTTACATTCAGTTATCTATTTGTACTACTCATCTATTTATTTGCCTCTGTCATTTAGTTTCAACTTGAAACAATTCATATTTAGACAATATTTTAAGGCAAAAGGATTTCTGTATATTATCTCATTTGATCCTCACCATGGGATTGTAAAGTAAGTGCTATAGTTATTCACTTTATATTATAAATTAGGAAACTGAGGATCAAAGAGTTTAAGAGTCAGAGATAAAACTTAAAAATCAGGTAAATCCTGGCTCCAAGTATATGAGAGTACTACAGCCAAACTAGGTTTACACAAGGATGTAAATATGGGTCAATTTTAGGAAACTCTTAATATACAGAGACATATCATGAACAAACCTACACCAAATTCATGTTATGGCAAATTTTGTACAAATTATAATGCTCATTTATGCTAAAAAATCACAAAAACAAAAACAAACCCAGAGTCATAGTGAAGCCATTTGCCTACCTTGGACAAGGATAGACTGCATAGTAATTCATCAAATTTAAGAGGAAATTTTTGAGTACTTCACAAATAAGACAAAGAAACATCTGGCAACCAAGGGTCTGAATTTCCTATGGTCATGGGGTTCTGCAAATTTGAGCTTACATTCATTCCCCTAGAATCTAGACAGTTGTGGGGTAGAATATAACAAAAATTTAAGGATAATTTTTATGCCAATTATTTTTATCCAATCTCTTAGATACTTAGTATCCCTTTCTAAAATTACTTTTAGCTGGTTAACTAGTAATTTTTACCTGATAAACTTAGATGAAAACACATTTGTGAAGACTCAAACCAAGTAGCACTAAGGAATTACTCATGACCTTTCAGAGGTGTCCTTGAAACCATCAAGAGAAAATATGGGCAAGTTTTGGGGATCCAACTATTTAGTGAGAATTAGGATATTCTCATAGTTTACACAGGCTGTTGGTACAAGCTATTTCTCCCCTAATGTCATTAAAATGTAATTTTTTAAGGAAGATACTTTCATTATTTTCATTCATAATTCATTAGTATATAGTGGATTATAATTAATAAATGCTTATTAAATAAATTAAAGAATGAATTGAGTGATTGTCATAGAATGAAAAAAAGAATTCTGAAATTGGAGTTAAGATAAACCTGGTCAAGTATTAAAACAACGTTGATCAATTTGGTTTTGCATTTATGTGTTTAGCACATAAGCTATGATCAACAACAAAAAAATTTATGCATAGGTCATGAGAGATAAAGAGGACATCAAAGTCTCTAGTTTTGGATTTGTGAGATGCCTTGTCCCCCAGTGTTCCAAAGTCACAGCAGAGATAATGTCCTGAGAAAATATAATGATATGCAGGGATTAAATTGTATCAATGAAGGCAAAGAATATCCTCAGGAGGGCTTAGACAAAAGTTAAAAAGATAGGAAGCAATGTTTGGATTGGTCAATATTAATTTCTAATGAAGGAAGTGGAACACTAATAGGTATGATGAGTTCTAGTGTAGGACTCTGTGTGTGGCTGAGATAGAGTAAAAGAGAACTTGGATTTATGTCCCACGGGTGATAGTTACCTCATTATATAACCATTGGCAAGTCACTTAAATTTCAGTTTTTTTCGACTGTAAAATTAGGGGATTATATTATATGTCTTTTGAGATCATTACATCTCTAAATCTAGGATTCTGTGTTTTGTCTAACATAAACCAAGCTTTACTGCCATGGAACTGTTTGCTTGCTTTCACTTGCTACCATGTTCTTACTGTAGGAAAGTGCAATTGAATTTATGGATGAAGTATTATATACTATTATTTGAGGGGGTTGTATTTTTTTTTAAAAGTATTCTTTAAGAAAACATTAGCATCTTACTTTTAATAAGAAATATATCTGTAAGAACTCATAAACTATAGATGTGATAAGAATAGCTATCCAATAAGCATTAACTCAAGCGTCCTATAGTTGTTATAGTAGTATATAGTACATCCTATAGTAGCAATAGTAGCTGTTTGACTTTTCTTCAGTAGATGTCGATTTACATGAAATTAAAGAATCAGCTTTAGCTGACTAGGGATAGTCAGTGCTCAGTGCAACACCATAGGCTAAGACAATATAAAAGAGAAATATGCCCAAAAATGACAGCATAAATAATGAAAAAAAATGAAACTACAACAAAATTATAACAAAAACTACAATGAAACCACAATAACAACAAAGAATTATGTAATTTTAATGATTAAGTTTGTTCCTTGCAGAAGACTATAGAATATGACCTATTATTGTCAGACTCAGTTTAATTATTTATTGGTAAGTATTGCCAAATCATGTCAAAATATTCTTTGTTACAATGAATATTCACTGGGGAGGAAAGGGAGAGAGATATATTTGGAAATTATGGTGATATAAAAATCAATCAAATTAAGCAATCAATAAGCATTTATTTAGCACTTGTTTGCCAGGCACATTGATAAAGGCAAAACTGGTGCCTCCCCTCTCTGAATTTATATTTCAGTGGAAGAGACTTGTATTATATCTTTTATTTATCATATTGGGGTCAAAGAGTGGTTAGAAGGCACTTTAGAGAGGAAAGTTCAATCAGCTGGGAATTGAGAAAATAATCCTGCGGAAAGTGACCTTTGAGATGAAAGTTTATGAAAGCCAGAGATTCTAAATGAGAAGTAAGTGGTAAATGCTTTCCAAGCATAAGGGACAACCTGTGTAAAATCATGGAGTTAGGCACTGGAGTGAGCAAGAAATAGCAAGTTGGTCAATATGGTACATCTTTGTGTGTTGTACTGAAGGGAACAAAGTATAGGACAATTGAAAAGAGGGGAGGGATTGAGTTTTCCACAATTTTAAATGCTAGAGTATAATAGAAGGTAAGTCACTAGAATTAATTAAGAAGAGGGTTCATGTGGTTAGACCAACACCATAGGAAAATCACTTTAGTGACTATATTGAGAATGAATTAAAGTGAAGAAAGACTTGAAACAGCATAACCATTTGGAAAATTATGCAATATTATCATTTCTTTGTTTTCTCTTTCCAAAGTTATTCTTAGTATCTCATGGAAATTTTAATCTAATTTTCCCTGATTTTGAATTTTACCATTTTTCAGGTAAATTATTAAGGATAAGGCAAATATGTGAACTAGATTTGGAAACGGCTAATTAAATGGCTGGATTCTTAGTAATAATTAATAGTATGATGCAGCTTAGATAGAAGGTCTCTAGTAGAATTCCATAGGAATCTTTGTTTGGTCTTACAATGTTTATCATTGTATAACAAAACTTATTATTACTCATCATATTAGTTATGTGAAGACTGAGATAGCACGATTATCAAATTTTCAACACGATTATTAAATTTTTGACACAAAGGGGGAATAGATGCGAATTGGAGGATAGAGTTAGAATCCCTTATAAGATTACAAAATTTATTCTCACAAAGCCATAGGGACCAATACTACCTAGCTTAGAATGACTTCCTTAGACCTATGTCTAATAGAAGGAAAGTATAAATTATTCCAGGGAACTGATGATAATGTGTGCCAGCCATTTCTTAAAAGAAAAGATAGATTTAATATATGGAATAAGATAGACATTTTTGGAGACAACCACTATTGGAATTTGTTTTGCTTAATTATGAATGTTTGTTATAAAAGTTTTGTTTTTGTTTACTATTCCAATGGTGGAGTGGGGTAAATGAGAGAAAAAAATATACATCTTAGCAGAAATAAAACATTTAAAAACTGATTTTTCACAAGGACCATCTCCCAACATTCACAAAGTTTCTTCCTTAAATCAATCAAAATTGTTATGAAACAACTACTAAGTATTAGACATTTATTGAATTCTAGGAATACAAGTATAGAAAATGAAACAAAATCTATTTCTAAGGAATGTAAATTTTATTGGGAGAGGCAAGTCAAATGTTAAACTTTGCAAGCAGGAGTAACAGAGATTGAGGGAAAGGAGTTCAGTGGAGGAGGAAATGTCAAGTGGTTTTCAGATAAGGAGAATACAACTTCTTTAAAACTTTAGAATAGCTTCCTGTGGGAAATGAGATAAAGAATCTGTTAGGATAGGATAAAAGGACTGTTTTGGCTGTAGTGAAGGCTCAGTTGAATTTTTGATGTGCTCATGTATGAGACTTTCTCTTGCTACATTTGGAGGCTGGCACTGAGAAGAGAATGTCTTCACAGCAGGCAGGAGTCCTAGCAGCTATGCTAAAAAAGACAAAGTATACTATTTTGGACATTCTGCCAAGAATGAGTTAACAGAAACCTATTTTATGAACAGATATTGGCAGGGGCCTGGGGGACAGTTTGAGTTGATCAGACCAGGAACTCCCAATTGAATGATATTACTTTGAAGGATTTTTCACCCTGAATTTGAATGGGGAGCCAGCTATCAATGGTGGAGGGGCATGATTTGCCTTAGAAAAGCCAGCCAGGAGGATATGCTTTCTCTCATAGAATCTCTGGAATCTGGGAGGTCAGATATCAAAGGAGACAGAATTTTAGACATTTAATTTTACAGACCAAAAGGAACATTTTTTGTTTTGTTTTGTTTTGTTTTGTTTTAACAGAGTTTATCCGTGTCAGTATAGTCTTGTTGTGGCCATGCATAATGATCTCCTGGTTCTGCTCATTTTACTTAGCATCAGGGAACATTAATTTCTAATGAAGAAAGTGGAATGCTAGTAGGCATAGTGAGATCTAATGTGTGACTCTGTGTGACTTAGGTAGAGTAAAAGAGGACTTGGATTTAAATTCCACAGGGGATGGTTACTCATTATAAAGCCTTTGATAAGTCACTTAAATCTCATTTTTTCATCTGAAAAGCTATGGGGTTATATTACATATCTTTTCAAGTCATTTCATCTCTAAATGTAGGATACTGTGTTTTAACTAACATAAATCCTTTTGAAATGTTGATAGGGAAATAAATATTTAGCTAGTTATTCACATTCTCTTCTTTTTCTGTTTTCAATTAAAAGTTTTCCTGAAGAATTGGAAATCCACCTTCAATAAGCTGGTGAAGAGTGTAGTCAATTTGTGTGACATTTTTGTAATTTGTTGAAATACCCAAAAACAAACTGCAGAATTTTATTAGGATAACAAATGTCCCATAAGTACTGACTTATAGGAAAAGAGGAGACCAAGTAAAGGTGCTTCCCTTTCTTTTTTTCCCCTGGGAAATACCTGAGACAATTAGTTTAAGTGCTTTTAGAGTTGAAAAATGTTGTTTATCAAGCTTTCCAAATAAGGTCTCTTTGTAAAAGGACTACTCCTCCCCATTTTAGGATTGTGGCCTTCCAGGAAAACTAGTAACCACCTAACTGGGGCTTGTATGACTTCCTGATTTCCTAATGTCTTTTAGATTGAGAGAAGAGTTCTCTTTGCATAAGACCACCTAGGAACTGATCTGACAGTTCTAAAGACCACCCATCTTTGATCTTGAGAGCCCTGGGGTTTTCTGGCACACTCCACTTCAATGCTCCACCATCCAAACTCCCAGTCAGAGTGAATAGACAGCTTAACAATGTCATAGGATATGGAAGAATTGAGCAGCTTTTCCTGGGGACCAACAAACCAGGACAGTTAGGTAAAGTCAAGGTTGGATAAAAATTTGTTACCCCCCCAAAGAGATAAAGGGAGTGGTCACAAAAATGACCTGCTACATAAGGGCCATAAAGAAGTCATTTCCCCCACTGATGCCTGAAAGTTCATTCATTCTTCCACTCATGTTCATTCTTGCTCTCTTTCAGGGGTCCTCTTTTAGTTAAAATGTAAATATTCCTGTCAAGAACAACTTGTAACCACAGGCATTTTTCACCAACACTATCTTATATATTCAGTAAGCTAGAGCATGTGACCTGGCCAAAGAGAAATGTTGAACTAAAAGTCAGGAAAATCAAAATGCTTACTTAGACATTTATTAATTAGGATCAGATTTATGATTCTATGATCAACTTTAATCATTTGTTTATTTGTGTGATGAGAAATAAGCTTCAGAAGGGCAGAGATTGTTTTATTTCTCTTTGGAATTCTCAGCAACTAGCATGTGCATAATGAACATAAGAAATGCTTACTGAAATTTTATTGCATTGAATTGTTCATTATTGTCATTCTTTCAGTGCCAATAAGGATATTTATTTCTTTAATTTCTTAAATTTGATGAAAATGCACATTTTTTGAATTTGTTTAGATGCTGATAATCTTGTTCAGTATTTAAATGATGATTTAAGCCAAGCAACAATATGTACTTCCTTTAAAAAGCCCCCAATTCATATAATAGTGAAGAAATTTTCCAGTATTTACTTAAGCTAACAAATTATTATTATGTGAAGGTATAATAGCCAAAATATTCAATACCAAATTAGTTTTGCGGTACAGAGATTGATCCTTGGACAGATGACACAATCTGCTGCTATCATTATTATTATTATTATTATTATTATTATTTTTTTTTTTTTTTGGAGGCTGGGGTTAAGTGACTTGCCCAGGGTCACCCAGCTAGGAGTCTGAGACCAGATTTGAACTTCGGTCCTCCTGAATTCAAGGCTGGTGCTCTATCCACTGCACCACCTAGCTGACCCTGCTATCATTATTCTTAAATGCTTCCTAAGAAGAAAATCTGTGGAGCCTAAACTTTACTATTAATAGCTAGTCTTTGAGAGCCCAAGATCATCTTCTCTCTCTCTCTCTCTCTTCTCTCTCTCTCTCTCTCTCCTCTCCTCTCTCCTTCTCTCTCTCTCTCTCTCTCCTCTCTCCTCTCTCTCTCTCTCTCTCCTCCTCTCTCTCTCTCTCCTCTCTCTCTCTCTCTCTCTCCTCTCTCTCTCTCTCTCTCTCTCTCTCTGTCTCTCTCTCTCTCTCTCCTCCTCTCTCTCTCCTCTCTCTCTCTCTCTCTCTCTCTGTCTCTCTCTCTCTCTCCTCTCTCTCTCTCTCTCTCTCTTCTCTCTCTCTCTCTCTCTTTCTCTCTCTCTCTCTCTCTCTTCTTTCTCTCTCTCTCTCCTCTCTCTCTCTCTCTCTCCTCTCTCTCTCTCTCTCTCTCTCTCTCTCTCTCTCTCTCTCTCTCTCTCTCTCTCTCTCTCTCTCTCTCTTCTCTCTCTCTCTCTCTCTCTTCTCTCTTCTCCTCTCTCTTTATCTCTCTCTCTCTTCTCTCTCTCTCTCTTCTCTCTCTCTCTTTTCTCTCTCTCTTTTTCTCTCTCTCTCTCTTTCTCTTCTCTTTTTCTTTCTCTCTTTCTCTCTTTTTCTTTCTCTCTTTCTCTGTCTCTATCTCTCTCTGTGTGTATGCATAAAGAAGAAAAAGAAAAGATTCCTTATACAAGTAGGCAGCTAATGAATGAATCCTCAAGACACTAATTTCAGAGATAGAAGAAATATCTGAGATTATTTAGCCTAATTTATATCTGAATAGAAATATCTTTATATCACATCATATCATATCATACAAACAAGTGATTATCCTGTTTCTTCTGGAGAATTTTCAAGGATTACAAACTAATTACTCCTATAATAATCCATTTTATTTTGGGGTGGTTTTAGATGTTAGTAAGATCATTTTGTTTGTTGTTTTTCTCCAACTTCTACTCATTATTCCTCTTTCTGTTATCTAAGACCAAGAAAAAGACTAATTCTTTTTGTACATGTGAGCACTTTGATAATTTGAAGACATGTATCGATTTGCAACTCCAAACCTAAATCTACTTTCTTGAATGTGAAAAATTCTGAATTCTCATATTTATTTGGTCTAGTTTTCAGTCCTATAATTATTGCATTCACCTTTTGCTGGGCATGCTTCAAATTGCCAATCACCTTTCTAAAATGTTATGGTCAAGACTGAGGAGAACTCTTTCTTTTTTCACTTTGAAAAGTACAAATTTGTCACTCTTAGCATTCATCCATATCTCTACTCTCTCCCTTGTAGAGAACATTTCATCAACTGCAAGATCTTGTCAATTCTATTCCAAAATCATCAAATATCTTATATGGGTTTCATCTCTTATATTTTATATGGATTTCAACTATAGGTCTGACCATGTCACTATCCCTGCTCAAAAAACAAAAAAACCCACAAAAAAAACACAAAAAAACTCAAAAAGCAAAAAACAAACAAACCAAACTATTAATTTTTATTGCTTTTAAAATTAAGTATAGATTCTTCACCTTTCATTTTAAGTACATTGCAAGCTGCCTCCAATCTATCTTTGTAGACTTATTTCAACTCACTCCTCTTG
Source organism: Sminthopsis crassicaudata (assembly GCF_048593235.1). Classification (NCBI taxonomy): domain Eukaryota; kingdom Metazoa; phylum Chordata; class Mammalia; order Dasyuromorphia; family Dasyuridae; genus Sminthopsis; species Sminthopsis crassicaudata. The sequence goes on from NC_133618.1 coordinate 155,905,838, forward strand.
ATATACAATGCACCACACTAAAACTAGAAACCTAGCTTTATTTATCTTTAATTATCTATCTTCTTCTGTCATATATTTGCATAAGTTGAGAGCAAGAAAGGTAGTTGTTGTAAGGTGTTGAACATCAGGAAGGTTAGAATTCAAACCTGCCTCAGACACTTACAAATGGTGTGATATTGGGAAAATCACCTAACTCTTCAAGGCTTAGTATTTTCATTTGTAAAATGAGAGGTCAGACTTGATGATTTCCAAAGTCCCTTTGACCTCAAAATCTGTAAACTATGACTTTTGCCTATTAGAATCCTTTAAATTTAAATACCTTTAAATTTCAGTCCAAGTACCATATTGAAGTGGTAATATCTCACAACTAGTTCCATGCTCACATTTGTAACTTATCTTTTTTATAAATTACTTTGTATTAATTTATCTTTGTGCCTATTATATTTATCTAGTAGAATGTCAACTCTTTGGGGTATGAAACTACTTCTGTTTTATCTTTGGATCTCCAGTGCCTTATAGGTAGAAGAGATTTAAGCAATATCAATTAGAATGAACTACACTGAACAAATTATAAATGTAATAAAATTGGGGATTTGATATAATATTTATAGATCACTCAACTAGCAAGCATCAGAACTGGAACTCTGACTCCAAGATCAATGTTCTTTCCTTTTCTCAGTACCATCTGTATGAAAACAGATATTCACAAGGTTTCTGACAAAATCTTTTTCTCAGACATAATCCTTTCTCTGCACTATCCATCTTGAAATTATAGAAATAAATGGTAAATTTCTAGTCCATTCATTTCCAGTTTCTAGCCACTACAAAAAGGGCTGCCACAAACATTTTGGCACATACAGGTCCCTTTCCCTTTTTTTAGTATTTCCTTGGGATATAAGCCCAGTAGTAGCACTGCTGGGTCAAAGGGTATGTACATTTTGACAACTTTTTGAGCATAATTCCAGATTGTTCTCCAGAATGGTTGGATTCTTTCACAACTCCACCAACAATGCATCAGTGTCCCAGTTTTCCCACATCCCCTCCAACATTAATCCTTATTTGTTCCTGTCATCTTAGCCAATCTGAGAGGTATGTAGTGTATCTCAAAGTTGTCTTAATTTGCATTTCTCTGTTCAATAGTGATTTGGAACACTCTGTCATATTAGTGGAAATAGTTTTAATTAAATCATCTGAAAATTGTCTGTTCATATCCTTTGACCATTTTTCAATTGGAGAATGGCTTGATTTCTTCTAAATTAAAGTCAATTCTCTGTATATTTTGGAGATGAGGCCTTTATCAGAACCTTTAACTGTAAAAATGTTTTCCCAATTTGTTACTTCCCCTCTAATCTTATTTACATTAGTTTTGTTTGTACAAAAGCTTTTTAATTTGATGTAATCAAAATTTTCTATTTTGTGATCAATAATGATCTCTAGTTCTCCTTTGGACACAAATTCCTTCCTCCTCCACAAGTCTGAGAGGTAAACTATCCTCTGTTCCTCTAATTTATTTATGATCTTTATGCCTAAATCTTGTATCCATTTTAATCTTATCTTAGTATGTGGTGTTAAATGTGGGTCTTCTGCCATACTAATTTCCAATTTTCCCAGCAGTTTTTGTCAAATGATGAATTCTTATCCCAGAAGTTGGGATCTTTGGGTTTGTCAAACACGAGATTGCTATTTTTATTTACTATCTTGCCCTCTGAACTTAACCTATTCCAGTGATCAACTAGTCTATTTCTTAGCCAATACCAAATGGTTTTGGTGACTGTTGCTTTATAATACAGTTCTAGATCATGTACAGCTAGACCACCTTCATTTAATTTTTTTTTTCATTACTTCCCTTGAAATTCTCGACCTTTTGTTGTTCCATATGAATTCTGTTGTTATTTTTTTCTAGGTCATTAAAATAGTTTCTTGGGAGTCTGGTTGGTATAGTACTAAATAAATTGATTAGTTTAGGGAGTATTGTCATCTTACTTATATTCGCTCGGCCTATCCAAGAGTACTTAATGTCTTTCCAATTATTTAAATCTGACTTTATTTTTGTGGCAAGTGTTTTGTAATTTTGCTCATATTAATTCCTGACTCTCCTTTGGTAGATATATTCCCAAATATTTTATATTATCGACAGTTATTTTGAATGGAATTTCTCTTTGTATCTCTTGCTGTTGGATTGTGTTGGTAATGTATAAAAATGCTGAGGATTTATGTAGATTTATTTTGTATCCTGCAACTTTGCTAAAATTCTGAATTATTTCTAATAGCATTTTAGCAGAGTCTTTGGGGTTCTCTAAGTATACCATCATGTCATCTTCAAAGAGTGATAGTTTGATTTCCTCATTTCCTACTCTAATTCCTTGAATATCTTTCTCGTCTCTTATTGCCAAGGCTAGTGTTTCTAGTACTATATTGAATAGTAATGGTGATAGTGGGCAACCTTGTTTCACTCCTGATCTTAAAGGTAAAGGTTCCAGTTTATCACCATTACATATGATGTTTACTGATGGTTTTAAATATATGCTCCTTAGAAAATAAAAGCTTTAATAAAAAAAGAAGAAGAAATGAATGGTAAAGAAATAGTCTACCTGCCAAGGCAAAGTCAGGACTTTCTATGCAAATAAAGACCTATCTAATCAATTGGAAAAATGTCAAGTGTTCATGGATAGGCAGAGCAAATATAACAAAAATGACAATACTGTCTAAATTAATGTACTTATTCAGTCCCATGCCAATCAACCTCCCATGAAATTATTTTACATATCTATAAAAATAATAACAAAGTTCATTTGGAAGAACAAAAAATCAAGAAACTCAAGGGAATTAATAAAAAATGCAAATGAAGGTAGCCTAGCTAAAACAGTGTTCATCAAAACCATCTGACACTGACTAAGAAAAAGAGTAGTTGCTCAATGGAATAGATTAAGTTTACAGGGCAAAATAGTCAATGACTATCGTAAGCTAGTGTTTGACAAACCCAAAGACTCTAGCTTTTGGTATAAGAACTCACTATTTGATGAAAACACTGGGAAAATTAGAAATTATTATGGCAGAAACTAGGCATTGACCCACACTTATCACCTTATACCAAGAAAGGGTGGAAATGAATTCATGATTTAGACACAAAGAGTGATATTATAAGCAGATTAGAAGAACAAAGGATAGTTTACCTCTCAGCTCTGTGGAGAAGGAAGGAATTTGTGACCAAAGAAGAATTGAAGTTCATTATTGAGCACAAATAGATAATTTTGATTATATTTAACTTAAAAGACTCTATACAAATAAAACCAATTGCAGAAAAGATTAGAAGGAAAGCAATAAATTGGAAAAAAAAGTTTTGTTTTTGTTTTTGTTTTTTACATTCAAGTGTTCTGATAAAGAGCTCATTTCTAAAATATATAGAGAATTGACTCAAATCTTATAAAAATTCAAGGCATTCTCCAATTGGTAAGTGGTTAAAGGATATGAATAGATAATTTCCATATGAAGAAATTGAAACCATTTCTAGTCACATAAAAAGGTGCTCTACTTTACTCTTGCTCAGAAAAATGCAAATTAAGACAATTCTGAGGTACCACTACATACCTCTCAGTTTGGCTAAGATGACAGGAAAAATAATGATGAATGTTCTGTGGAACATGGGAAAACTGGGACACTTATGCATTGTTGGTTAAACTATGAATGGATCCAACTAATCTGGAGAGCAATTTGGAACTGTGCTCAAAAAATTATCAAATTATACATATCCTTTGATCCAGCAGTGTTTCTATTGCTACCAAAGAGATCTTAATGGAGAGTAAGGGACCCACATGTACAAAAATGTTTGTGGCAGCTCTTTTTGTAGTGGCAAGAAATTGGAAACTTAATGGATACCCATCAGTTGAATAATGGCTGAATAAATTATGGTATATGAGTGTTAGGAATGTTATTGTTTTATAAGAAAAGATTAACAGGATTATTTCAGAGAGTCCTGGAGAGACTTAAATGAACTAATGTTAAGGGAAATGACCAGAACCAGGAAACATGACAACAACAATATTATATGATGATCAATTTTGATGGACATGGCTCTTTTCATTAGTGACATGATTGAGGCTAGTTCCAATGATCTTATGATGAAGAGAGCCTACTATACTGAGAGAGAGGACTGTGGGAACTGAATCTGGATCATAACATAGAATTTCATTCTTTCTATTATTGCATTTTGTTTTCATTCTCATTGTTTTCTTTTTTTTAATCTGATTTTTCTTGTGCAGCAAGACAATTGATAAACATGTATATACATATTGGATTTAACATATATTTAAACATATTTAACATATATTGGATTACTTGACAAATAGGGAAGGAGGGAGGGGGAAGGAGAAGAAAATTTGCAACACAAGTTTTTGAAAGGGTCAATGTTGAAAAATTATCCATACATATATTTTGAAAATAAAAAAGCTTTAATAAAAAATAAAATAAAAAAAAAGAAATAGCCAAATTTCTAGCACTACCCTCAGAAGAGGCTTATTTGCTTTAAATAGAACCTTATAATGATGCTCATTACATTGTATAGTAAAATGTAATGGAGTTCAAATTACCAATTCACCCCATAGCAGTAGACAGCAGTGATCCAGGATGCCCAATGGCTCCCAGGGTACGGGCCTTATGCCAGAATTTTATCTATTCCATTTCAGTTTAGTGAAAGAGACAATCTTGGGCCCACCAGTTATTCAGTTAGAAGGAAAAGAAATAAAATTGGCCGGCAGCCATAGGAATCAGCAGGTTCGTTCGAGTAAAAACATGTGGAATGCACTTTTCCACATGGTCATTGTATGTCACCTGCCAGAGACTTCATGTGCTGTGACATGTCATAAAGCATACATTAACATTAGAAAAATGGGGTGTGGAAGCCACTGTGGGTGGAGGCAGTGTCTAACCCAGTGTTCATTTCTGTTTTTTGGACAATTATCCCTTAGTGGCCTTGTAGGAGCTGCTCCTGGCATGTCCAAAGCTTAGCTTTCTCTTTCCCTGGAAATAATGGATACACACAAAACCTTACTATTATTTTCTAAAACAACAATTACAACTTCACAAATTTAAAATAGATTATGAATAATTTGGGCTTTGTTTAGACATTTAAAAAGTATCTGGGAATTTTACTGTATTTCAAACTAATTATGAGTCAAGAATGCATTATAGCAGGGGGAAAAAAAGTTAACACAATTTGAGCTGTATCCATGTACAAGAAAGTAATAATTTCTATTGTTTTTAATCCTGGTCAGATAAACCTCTAAATTATGACTTTATGTTATCAGTGATAAATAGAAAAGTCTTGATAAGTTTTTTAAGTCCAAATGGGCGAAGAGAGAGTGTGGTATTGTGAAGGGCCTCAGTTTCATGTTGTCTTAGGATGGTTGAAGGAAGTTGGGCATGATACTAGGGAAAAGAGAAGACTGATAGGAGTGAGGTGGTGATGATAGTTGTTATACAATATTTAAAATATTTTTGGAAGAGATATTAAACTTGTTCCACTTGGCTTGAGAAGATAACTTGGGGAAAATGGGTAAAAGTTGTAAAAAGGTAAATTTTGGTTTGATAGTTAAAAAAAGAAAAATAAACAAATAAAAAGGCTTTCTACATATTAAACTTTCCAGAAATATAATTGCTTTTCTCAAGAGTTGAAGAAGTTTTACCATAACATAGCTTTAAGCAAGGGCTGCATCACAATTTTTCTGGCATGTTTTACAGATAAGTCTTTTTCAAGCAGGTATCAAATAATAGCACACAGTGTGCAAAACACTGGATCTAGGGGAAAGTCAGGCGTGAAAAACAAGGTTCATTTCTTATTTTTCCTTTATAAATGCACACATTTTAACTTTTTTAAACGTTCATTTACAGATTTTTTGAATTCTAAATTCTCTTCCTCCTTCCAGTCCTCCCATTCATTGAGAAAACAAACAATATGATAACCATTACACACGTGAAATTATGTAAAATATCCACGTTAGGCATATTGCAAAAAGAAGCAAGAAAAATAACATAGGAAAATATGCCTCAATTTGTGCTCAGAGATCAAATGTATACATTTTTAATGAAAAAAAATATGCTGTTCTTCAAGGTTTGTATTTAAAAAAAAAGAAAAAAAAAAGAAAAGAAACAAGGAAATTATATGTGTTACAGTAATTCCAAGTCTCCAGTGGACAGTAACACAGGGTTGTCATTTTCAAATGTTGCCTAGGGTACATGCATGCCCTATCCTGCCCCTATCTTGGGGATTAAATGGCTTGCTCAAGGTTATATAGTCAGTTGGGGAGACGGCAAAAGGTCTCCCTCTTTCCTGTCTAGTGATGTTTCCTGCTGGCTTGTTGATAAGCAACCTCTTCCAAACACTGCAATGATATGCTTACTAAGTGTATGGTTTAAAAAAAATAGTCTCAGCATTCTAGTTATGTCTGCAAAGACTTCAAGAGAAATCTTTTCTTCTTTTGAAAGTGGATCACTGCTGATCTTTTCTTGTTCTAGAAATTTGAATGGTTGTAGGACAATAGCATCACTGAATGTAACTCAGTCCCATTATTGCCAAGAATGTCACCATGGCTATATGGTCTGCAATGCTGGACCTAAGCTTTCCCTTCTTCCATGCAGATTCTGACCCATGTATGGAATCATAGGCTGTCAGATCACTTTTGCAAAGAAATCTTTGGTTGAATACTTTAGCAAGAGGTATTTAAAAATCGGTATTGAAAGTCTAACTCCAAGGTTATAAATTTAAGCTTTGCTTTGAGCACATTTCCTTTAGGTCTTTAAGTGATAATGATAGAGAGTTTAAGAGAATCAATCCAAAAAACCTAGAATTTAATAAAAATAGTGTTAAACTAAATGGCATGAAGTGACTGTCATGATATTCCTCTAAAAGGTAGGAATAGTCCCCTGAATGAATTTGAAAGGTAGTAGTGCCACAGGTAAACTTTAGTTTAGGAAGTTCCAAAAAGGAGCTATGAAGAAAAATGGCAGACATCATGGTGAAGAAATCTAATAATAATAAAGAGATCTAATAATAATAGTATACATATATATACATACATACCTATATACACACGCATATGTATATATTCACATACATATATACTAAACATATATGTGCTAATCTTTTAAAGTACACTTGTATGCATAAAATATATGTGTGTAAATATATATCTATATATTCACATACATATACCTATTGTGTGTGAGGGGGTGGGGCTTATGATGTGCCCGGCACTGGGCAAAGTCCTTTTAAATTATTATCTCACTTGATTCTCATGGCAACTCTTGTAGGAAGTTATTATTATTCCCATTTTATGGGTGAGGTGTAGTAAGTGTCTTAATCTGAATTGTTCCTTACTTCAGGTAGAGAGTTCTGCCTGATGTTTCACCCAGATGTCTCTAATATCCAGTTCGGAAAGGGGAGCTTATAACTGCCAGTCAATTGAATTTTTATATAAAGTGCCAACTATAAGGGAGGCATTGTACTAAGCATTGTGGCAAAGAAAGGTAAAACATACCCTACTCTTAAACAGGTCATGGTCTACTAGGCAAGATAACACACAAACGTCTATATTCCCTCAAGCGCTACAGGATTATTTGGAGATAGGGGAAAACACTAAAATTAAATGGTTGGTGGGTAAATGGGAAAGGCTTCCTCTAGAAGTTGGAATTTTAGCTGGAACTTGAAGGAAACCAAGAAAATCAAGAGGCAGATCTGGAGAGGGAGAATATTCTAAACATGGGGGATATTCCACGACAATGCCTAGAATCTGGAGATGGAGGATCTTGTTCAAGGAACAGTAAGGAGGCCAACATTGTTTTAACTTAGAGTACTGCTAGGGATGGTGCATAGCATAAAAATGGCATTATGAAAAGTAAGTTGAAGATACCAAACAGAAAATGTTATATTTAATTCTGGAGGAAAATGATGTGTATTGAGTAGGGGATTAATATAGTCAGAAGTGGTCTTTAGAAAGATCAATTTGACAACTGAATGGAGAATATGCTGGACTAGGGGGAAATTGACAGAGGTTAACTAAAAAGCAGACTATTCAAATGATCCAGCTTGGCAGTGCTAACAAAAAAGAGACGGAAATATATTGGAGAAATATTTCAAAGGGAGAACGTAAAGACCTTAGCAATAGATTACATGTGAAGGTGAATGACTATGGAGTCAAAGAAGATACTTAGTTTGAAAGCCTGGGAGACTGGGAGAATTGGTGGTGTCCTGGTATAACATTAATAAGCCTGATGGTCTTGAGAGTACCTTGGTAGTTTCCCTTTAAGGGAAATTATAACTTACAGAATATAATAATAGAAAAATAGAGGCAATAATGTGTTTTAAGGTTAGTGCAGTTGTATTCCCAGAAATAATATTTCTCACTGAGTTACCTTGTTTTTCTCTCTGTGTACCCCAGGTATCCCCTGTATGCCTCAAATCCTAATATGTGATCAGGTTCAGGTAGTTGCCAAAATCAAGGCATTAATATCATATACTCAAAAGGACTCTTTGAAGCATGACTTTCCAGTTTAATGGACCTTTCTATATATCTGTGATCCGCACTGAAGCACTACCTTTATGCAAGTTATACTTCATGTTAGTGAATGTGTTTGTATTACATGTTGAATCCCCTTATCCTTTTCTTCTTCCCCTTATTCCCCACTACTTGCAAATAAGACTTTTCATTGAATTGACTCCCTCTCTTTTTAAATGTTATTCTCAGGATTAAAACTCATTAAGGAATTGTTTTCCCCAATAACTCTGGCTGGCCCAGATTCCTTTCTTTAGACATAAACTAGGACCTGAAGAAGGTTGATATTTGCATCTGGGAAGTATGACACTTTGAATTCAATTGTAGAAAGCCAGAATCAACAGGGAAACCAATCATCTTTCTAGGAGGGACTTCTTTATTCCAGAGGACTGTTGCAGAACATGTCCTAAATAGTAATAAAAAAGTTAAGAAAATTGGAGCATTTTCATGCAAAAGAAAAAATAAGGTCAGTTTTAAGACATTTTGAATCCAATATGTGTATAGAACATTCAGTTTGAGATGCCCAGTAAGCAGTTGAAGATACATAATTGAAGGTCATCAGTGAGAATAGTCTGGATAAGTAGAATTAAGAATAATAATCATGGAATTGATAATTAAATCCATGGGAGCTTGTGAAACAAACAAATTGTATAGAGGAAGAAAAGAAGAGAGTTCAAGTAGAGTATTGTGGTCTATCCAGCTAGTGACTGTAATCTGGATGAAAACCTCAGCAAAAGAGACTGAAGAACAGTCAAATTGAGAGGAGTAGACTCAAGGAGAGTAATGTTAGAAAAATCTAGAGAGGAGAGATTATTAAGAGGGAATCAATGATGTCAAAGGTTACAGAAAAGTCAAGAAGAATAAGAATTTAGAAAATGCTATTAGATATGGCAATTAAAAGATTATTCGTAATTTTAGAATGAGAAATTCCAGTTCAATAATAAGGCCAAAAGAACTATAAAATGTTAAGAAAAGAGTAAGATAAAAAGCAAATGGGGGCACCAATTTTAGTTCACCTCAAAGAATTTAGTTACAAAAAGTAGAAGTCATAATATTATAGTTAGCAGGAATGGATGGGCATTAAAAGATACCTTTTTATAGGATCCATCCCTGCTAACTATAATATATTATATATATAGTAATATATATTATATATAATATATATACTATAATATAATATATAATATAATGTATATGTATATATATATACATATATATATGTGTGCATATATATATATATATATATATATATATATATATATATATATATAGAGAGAGAGAGAGAGAGAGAGAGAGAGAGAGAGAAACAAGGTATAGTTCATGATCTATGGTTATTTAACAGCAAAAAAATATATAAATACGTGTGATGCAGTGGAAAGAGATCTGGCTTTGAAATCAGAATCAGAAATGAAATCCTTGCTATACCATATCTACATATTTGACTTTGGACAAAACACTTAATGTCTCTGACCCTGGTTCTGTTTGATGTAAAATTAAGAAATCAAAATAAGTAGATGAGACTATATTACCATGTTTTCAAGATCTTTTTTAAGCTTCAGGTCTGTGACTTTTTATTAGTTTTGTAAAGTTGGCTGTACTTATTTTCTTTTATGTTTTAAATAAATTTGATAATTATGGCACTGAGATTTACACTCAGACTCAATGATTTTTTTTGTGTGTGTAATAAAATATAAAATGTCTTTCTCTGTCGTAGATGGGCATTAATCTGATGAGGTTGTTTTACATGGAGCCATGTAGGTTCAGCATCAGAGCTCATCCTAATATAGATATAGGTAAATGGATGTTTTCCTTTTGTCAAGCCCTATACTTGAAAGTTTTATATGAATACATGCTATTACTTTCATTACAGATATAGATATATAGAGGCAGCAGGCAGTACAGTGTATAGAATGCTGAGCCTGGAGTCAGAAAGACCTGTCATTAAGTTTATTTTCAGACACTTCTTGCTATTTGATCCTGTGTTTAAGTGACTTCATCTTTGTCTATCTCCGTGTCTGGAACATATACAGTTACCTTGTCAATTCTCATTCTATTTACCTTCCCTTTATACCTTACCTACCATTTCTGATATGCTTTTGACTTGTAGCACTTTGGAGTGGGATCTCTGTCTGTGTCTGTGTCTGTCTCTGTCTCTCTGTGTCTCTCACTCATACCATTCCTGTGTTTTCTAAGGTTATGGTGAGTTAATGTGGCAAACTAAATCTTTTATGTTATGCTTATAGGGGATACTCATTAAGAGAAAAATGCATTTTTTTCATGCTCAGTCTTTTTTTTTTTTTTGTATTTTCTTGTACACATTTAATAACGTGACTGGTTATAGACTTGTATAGTTCACCCATAACTTCAGTGATTTCTGTATTTAAACAAAATATTCTGAGTCCTAATGGGAAATTCATGGTTCACACTTTTGTACTCCATATACCATTTTTACTTCCTCTTTTCCTAACCTCCTCTCACACCAACTGGAGAAAACCTTAAAGACTAGAGACAAAAATAAATTTTAGTTCTGGAATATGAGTTAGGGATACAAGCAAAGTTGTGGGAAGGAGTTGTTTCTCCTGGTAGAGAGAAGGTAAATTCATAGCAATAAACCCATGGGGAAACCTAGAAGACAGACAAAAGATGATACTGGGAAAAGTTGTTACCCTTGATTGCCTCAATCTAGCAATTCTTAGCTAACCTTAGTGCAAAACTGTGAAGATTGAATTCTAAATCAAGATTTGCCTCTGGTACCTTCCATTTCTATGGCCTTGGATAAGTCATTTAATATATTTTATTGCTGATTTATGCATCTATTAAATGCACGGGATGGACTTGTGGGAAAAGTGTTGAATTTGAGTTATAGGATTTGAGTTAGAATCTTGGTTCCTCCATTAACTGCATAGGCTTCTCATTTAACTTTTTTTATTTTCCTTAGTTGCAGAAGAAAGGAGTTGGATTACATGGCTTTTAAAATAGCTTTAACCCTGAAGCTAAATATTACATAAGTTAGTTGATATCAACTAAGATTCTTTACTTCTATAAGTTCAGAACCAACAGTGTCCCAGCAACATAAGGATCTTTAAGCTAAATGACAAACTGAAAATCAGAAGACATGTTATTATTTTACTGGGTTGTGGTAAAAATGGAGATTGGATCTGAATGAATGTAAATAGAAACAAAAGGTTTTGTTTTGCTTTTTATCATTCTTGGCTCATGTGTATGTGTTTGTGTGTGTGCATTTGTGTGCATTTGTGTGTGTATGTGTGTGTATGTATGTATGTATGTCTGTGTTTTGCCTTTATCCCCTTAAGAAACAACATCACATGCTTGAAAGGGCAAATGAGACCCACAAATAAAGAGCAGTGTGTTATAGTGAATCTGAATACTGGATTTTGAAATCAGGAAGATGTCTATACAAATCTCACCACAGGAAGTTAGTATCTTTGTGACCTTGAGCAAAGTCTTCTCTTAGCCTTGCTTTGCTTTTCTGTAAAATGTAGACATGAATTTCTGTGGTATCTTACCTCACAAGATTAAGTGAGGTGATGGATACAGAATGCTTAAATTTATACAAATAAGAGTAATTATTATTATTAAATACACTGCTGGAAGGTTGAGGATGATTTCTGGTACTAAAACACAAAAATACTACCATAAATATTTCCTTCATTCTCTTCATCTATTGCTATTGTTCTTATTTTATTTTTAAAGCTTTTATATTTTCAAAACACATACATAGATTCTTTTCAAACTTCATGCTTGCAAAACCTTATGTCCATTTTTTTTCTCCCTCCCTTCTCCTCAACCTCTTCTCTAAATAGCACGTGATGTTATTAAATATGCTAAACATGGACAATTCAATCCTATATTGTGATCCACACTCAATTCCCACAGTTTTCTCTCTGGATGCAGAAGGCTCTCTCTATCACAAGATCACTGGAACTGAACTGAATCACCTCATTGTTGAAAAGAGTCGCATCCTTTAGAATTGATCATCATATAATCTTGTTGCTGTGTACAACATTCCCCTGGTTCTACTTACTTCACTTAGCATCAGTTCATGTAAGTCTTTCCAGGCCTCTCTGAAATCATTCTGCTGATCGTTTCTTATAGAACGATAATATTCTATAATATTCATATACCATAATTCGGCCATTCTCCAACTGATGGGCACCCCCTCAGTTTTCAATTCTTATTACAAAAAGGGCTGCCACAAACATTTTTGTATGTGCACTATTCTTCTTGTAAGCTCAGAAAACATGACCCTTTCTCCTTACTCTTTGAACCTATTATTACTATATCTTCCTTCCTAAAGTGACACTAAGACATGATCTGGTTAAAAATGTTTTACTAAGACTGTATATGTGTGAATGTGGGCAATTTCATCACAATGAAGAGCAACCTAGTGAGGAAACTAGCAGTGCATACTGGCAGCTGCTCTGCAACCTATGGATTTACCATTACCTAGAGTATTTCAAAATGAAGTAATTTTCCCATGGTTAGTCAGTAAATGATAGAGGCTAGACATAGACCCAGAAATTCTGCATTCCAGGGATTCTCTGTCTCTGTACCTCTCTCTGATAAGACAGCATAAACTAAAGATTTTTTTATTATTTTAAATAAAATTTATTTATAGTTTTGGAATTTTATTTTCTTATATTTCCCAATATATCCCTTTCCATTCATTACTCCTCTCAGAAAGTCATTTTGTGTAACAATAAATGAGAGGGAGGAGGGAAAAGTCCCGCAAAAATGACTAACACATCCAAAAAAATCCCCCAAAACCTATTTGTAGGAGCTCTTTTTGTTGTGGCAAATAATTAGAAAATGACTAGATACTATCAATTGGGGAATGGCTGAATAAGTTATGGTATGTGAAAATAATTGAATATTATTGTTTTATAAAAAAAAGTGATGAACAAACTGATTTTAGAAAGGCCTGGAAAGATTTCATGAACTGTTGATGAAACAAACAGAGCACGGAAAACATTGTACACAGTGCAACGATCAACTGAGACTTGGTTTTACTGGATGTTCAATGATCCAAGGCAATCCCAATACATTTTGGATATAAAATGCCATCTGCCTACAAAAAGAGAACTATAGAGATTGAATGTAAATCAACATATGCTATGTTCACTTTTTTTCTCTCATGGTTTTTCTCTGTTTGAATTTTTTCTCTACCAACATGATTCACAAATAAATATGTATTTAAAAGTTAATATATATGTATATAAATATAAATATATATATATATTATATGTAGCCAGAAAAATAAGATAGTTGATAAAAAATTAAATAATTTTTAAAAGAGAAGGATAAGAATAAAAAAGAAAAAAAAAATTAAGTACACACGAACAAATCTGTTGAATAAAAAAAGGTTCAAAGATTTTCTTCCTTTTTTTTCTTTCCTTCCTTTATAAGTCTGACTCTGAAGCTCCATCCTAAACTGAAGTCATCAGTTTTATTTATTCTTAAGATGTCATCTTGTTTTTTCTGCTTATTTGGTATTTTTTAGTCCCAGCTAATTTCTCAACCTAAAGTTGATACAAGATCTAGGACTCATGACTATAAATAGGTGGCTGTTTTAGAGTACAGGAACCAGCCTTATTACTGGGGTTTCTTGGCACTCTACTATTTAGGCTTCCATTTGCCTTTTATAACGTCCAGAATGGTGTTTCCTTTTGACACTTACCACCAAGTTCTTGTTTCAGGATGCTTTTTTCAGGTCTTAGCCTGTAACCCATTTGAAAAATAAAAATAAATATTTCACACCTGTGCAAGGCCAACTGTCAGTTCAATCCACTTCATTTCCTTGGGAAAGCAGTCCTCTTGTGAGGACTGAAATGAATTCTTACATTTCTCAAAGGGGAGCCCTGGGAAAAGTTACATAAAGTTTAGATTTTTGGCTAATGTTCAGAGGATAGTGGGGAGGGAGAAGTAAAAAAAAAAGTTGATATGCAGGTATGAGGGAGGTTTTTATTTCTTATAAAAAACAGAAATTCAAAACAGAAAATATTTATAAGTGCTTATTGTCAGAAAGACTTCAAAATGAGATTCAATAACATATTTACTGTTGTAATTTTCCGGGAGATTTGAGACTTAAACCTCGTCAGAAAATTAAGCAATTTGTGAGAGTCTTGTATAAATTTTGTTACATTTCACCTTGACTCTGCATTGTCTTTCTAAACTAGTTCATGGGTCTTCTAGTCAGCAAGACTAAAGCTTGGTCTCCTTTTCTTGTTAGTGATTATCTTCTTCAATTCAGAAATTCCCACTGTTGCAAATCTATTTCAGCTAGGGGACATAAGCTCTCTAAACCTCTTGAACTAACAATATTGCCACCAATCCTGGATATTTCCATCTCAAGGTTTCTATTTCATCATCTATACTAAGTAAAGAAACACACAAAAAAAACAAGATGTAGCTAGGGCTATGAGATAAAATTTCAGGTTCACTTAAGCAGGATAGGTATTGTAGCTGCTATGAGCCTTTGAAAATGGACAGGGTGGGGAAAAGAGCAAATTATTGAATCTCTATTCAAAGCAAATTTGAGAGTTGTATGCTTGGGTAAAGAAAAGTGCCAAAATGTTTGTGGCAGCCCTTTTCATAGTGGCTAGAAACTGGAAAATGAATGGATGACCATAAATTAGAGAACGGTTGGGTAAATTATGGTATATGAATTTTATGGAATATTATTGTTCTGTAAGAAATGACCAGCAGGATGAATACAGAGAGGCTTGGAGAGACTTACATCAATTGATGCTGAGTGAAACGAGCAGAACCAGAAGATCACTATACACTTCAACAATGATACTGTATGAGGATGTATGCTTGGAAGTGGATTTCTTCAACATAGAGAAGAGCTAATCCAATTCCAATTGATTAATGATGGGACAGAATCAGAAAAGGAACACTGGGAAATGAGTGTAAACTATTATTTTTACCTTCTGAATTCAATTCTTCCTGTGCAACAAAAAATTTGGTTCTACACACATATATTGTATCTAGAATATACTGTAATATATTTAACATATATAAGACTGCTTGCCATATGGGGGAGGGGGTTGGGGGAGGAAGGGAAAAAATCTGAATAGAAGTAAGTGCAAGGGATAATGTTGTAAAAAATTACCCATGCATATGTACTGTCAAAAATGTTATAATTTTAAAATAAAATAAAAAAATTAAAAAAAAAGAAAGAAACACAAGCAAACCCTCTCCCCCCCAAAAAAAAAGAAAAGATCCCAGATAGAGTTAAAATATCCTCTGAATTAATGAATTTTGTTATTCACTGATTAATTAGATGATGTTTTATTATCTCTAAAGTGCTTAAGTATTCCACTATCATATAGTCACCTGAAGTTTGGCTATCAAAAAAGGTGGAATTTGACTCATCTTACCAACTTCTAATTAATCATTGGGGTCTAGCCACAATCATTTAGAAGGCTAGTGAACTATATGTGCTAGAATATTGTTAAAAAAAACAACTGTTAAACAAGAGTTAAGAGCACTAGTTTGTCTAGGCAAGGACACACATTTAACACCACATACTAAAATAAGATCAAAATGGGTCCAAGATTTAGGCATAAAGAAAGAGATCATAAATAAATTAGAGGAACATAGGATAGTTTACCTCGCAGACTTGTGGAGAAGGAAGGAATTTGTGTCCAAAGGAGAATTAGAGATAATTATTGATCACAAAATAGAAAATTTTGATTACATCAAATTAAAAAGCTTTTGCACAAACAAAACTAATGCATACAAGATTAAAAGGGAAGTAACAAATTGGGAAAACATTTTTACAGTTAACGGTTCTGATAAAGGCCTCATCTCCAAAATATACAGAGAATTGACTTTAATTTATAAGAAATCAAGCCATTCTCCAATTGAAAAATGGTCAAAGGATATGAACTGACAATTTTCAGATGATGAAATTGAAACTATTTCCACTAATATGTCAGAGTGTTCCAAATCATTATTGATCAGAAAAATGCAAATTAAGACAACTCTGAGATACCACTACACACCTGTCAGATTGGCTAAGATGACAGGAACAAATAATGATGAATGCTGGAGGGGGATGTGGAAAAACTGGGACACTGATGCATTGTTGGTGTAGTTGTGAAGGAATCCAACTATTCTGGAGAGTAATCTGGAATTATGCCCAAAAAGTTATCAAACTGTGCATACCCTTTGATCCAGCAGTGCTACTACTGGGCTTATATCCCAAGGAAATACTAAAGAGTGGAAAGGGACCTGTATGTGTCAAAATGTTTGTGGCAGCCCTTTCTGTAGTGGCTAGAAACTGGAAAATGAATGGATGCCCATCAATTAGAGAATGGTTGGGTAAATTATGGTATATGAATGTTATGAAATATTATTGTTCTGTAAGAAATGACCAGCAGGATGAATACAGAGAGGTTTGGAGAGACTTACATCAACTGATGCTGAGTGAAACGAGCAGAACTAGGAGATCATTATACACTTCAACAGTGATACTGTATGAGGATGTATTCTGATGGAAGTGGATATCTTCAACATAGAGAAGAGCTAATCCAATTCCAATTGATCAATGATGGACAGAATCAGCTACACCCAGAAAAGCAACACTGGGAAATGAGTGTAAACTGTTAGCATTTTTTTGTTTTTCTCCCCAGGTTATTTTTCACCTTCCGAATCCAATTCTTCCTTTGCAACAACAACAACAACAACAAAATTCGGTTCTGCACATATATATTGTACCTAGGATATACTATAAGATATTTAATATGTATGGGAATGCCTGCCATCTAGGGGAGGAGGTGGAGAAAAGGAGGGGAAAAAATTCAGAACAGAAGGGAGTACAAGAGATAATGCTGTAAAAATGTTATAATTATAAAGTTAATAAAAAGAGCACTAGTTTCTATAAGAGTGGAATGGAGGAAGGATGAAGGTTAAAATAAGAATCATTTTGAGATCTCTGTGAAGTGCCTTCTTCTTTCTCCTCCCTTTTATTCAAAAAGTTTTGTATTTCTAGAATCCCATCCTCCTTTTTCTCTTCTTCTCTTGTTCATCCTTTAAAGTTAAATTCAAATACTACATCTTCAATAAAACTTTTCCTAATTCCCTTGTCCATTAGAACTTTCCTTCTCAGATCTAAAGAAATCAATTAATTAACTTATTAAAACTTTGGTGAATAAAACACTGGTTTTTAATCTCTAGTAGATTATAATTTCAGTAAGCACAGAAATCTTGGGTGCTGAACAGATAATGAACAGTTTCTTTGTCTTCTTCTAGTTGACTATATGATAGTGGAATATTTAAGCACTTTAAAGATAATAAAATATCATCTAATTAATCAGTGAATAACAAAAATTACTAATCTTACTTAAATTACTGTGAAGTCACATTTATCCCAATTCTCCCCATTTCCTTAGTTTATCACTTCCTTTCTGCTTTTGAGCTGCCAACTTCTCTTATTCTGAACCTTAATTAGAGGTTCAAGGCAACTATATCTTAATATTAGTTAGGCAACCATAGCAGGTTACATGAATGACACTGGAAAATTTCTCTCCCTCTTCAGCCTATCCATCCCCTACTACTCAGATCATCAAGTACTGATGGGTAAAAAATGAGTCAGAGCCCTGAATACTTCTTTACATATTGTGTGAGATAGATTGTATAGTGTTGTATAAAATAGATAAGCATGGATGTGTTGTGACATGCATTCTGATCTCACAGTATTATCTTTCTCACCAAATCTATCCTTTTTCTAAACTTACCTATACTTGAGGATAACATCCCCATTGTTCTATTAACTTGGATTTACAAACCCAAAGCCATACTCAAATGATCACTCTTGCTCAACCTGCAAATACAATCAATGGTTAAATCTTATCTTGACAACATATATATCTATCTCCTACTCTATGCTTACTTGCTTCATATTCTTAACACTTTTTATCTGCAATCACCAATTAATTAGCTTTCATATCTCAAATATCTTTCCCTTCTAAACCATTCTTCACAGAGATTTCAAAGTGATTTTTATAAAGTTCAGGCCTAATCATGGACTCCCCTAGTCACTAAATTCCAATAGCACTATAGTATAATCTCAGAGCAGATTTTCAAAACATGATGAACTAAAGAAGATCTGGATACCCTTATGAAGGACAAATTTGTAACTTAGGTGACTTTAATGTCAGAGTAGACAGAGATGAGAGGGTTTTTTGGAAGAATAGTTGGAAATAGCAATAGCAATAGTTACTATGGAAGACTTGTGCCTTTTCATCATCAACGCTATTTTCCATTTACCTAAACACAATAAAACTTCAATGATGCAAACTTGCAGCAAACTTTGGCATTTTAAAGACTAGGAAAAGAGACAGACAAGATGAGAGTAACAAAGATGATGTGTGGTGTAGAGTATTACAGCACTGATCATAGAATTATCCTCTCCAAGCTAAACATCTGTATTTAACAAAAGTGGCAGTTCCAAAGCAAGTCAACTAATAGAAGACTTATTGTGAACAAATTACAGAAATTCTGGAAGTGTGAGCAGTTTGTTGCTAACATGTAGGGAAAGCTGAGCCAAAATATTGTTGGTAACATTGGGAAAAAAAGAATGGACAGCTTTCACAGATTTTTTATAGATTCTTTCATTTTCTTTTTGCCCTCTGGTTTTGAGATGTAGAATTAGTTTTCCTTTATAATTTCTTGATAAAGGATGTCTACGCTCCTTTTTTAACTATGGATTTTAGTTATTTCAATAATTCTTATACCATCTCTATTTGGTCTATTTTTTCAAGTCAGTTACTTTTTCCAATTATATATTTCATATTTTCTTTCATTTTTTCATTTTTATTTATTTATTTATTTGTTTGTTTTTTGTTTCTTCATGTTTCATGGACCTATTAGCTTTCACTTGGTCAAGTCTAATTTTTAAAGAGTTTTTTTTTTTTCTTCAGTGAGGTTTTGTACTTCCTTTATCATTTGATTCATTCTGATTTTTATGGAATCAGTTCCTTAGGTTTTGTTACTTATCATTTAGCCAATTTTGTTTATAAGGAGTTGTTTTCATTAGTTTTGTTTTATTCCTCTTTCAACAAGATGTTGTTTCTATAATTTTCTTACATTGTTCTTATTTTTCCCAATTTTTCCTCTATCGCTCTTATTTGCTTTTTATATTTTTTATTCTTTTAAAATATCTTTCATCAATGAAGAGAGAAACCTGTCATGTCAGCTATATTAATATCGTTTTAGATACATGTCTACATATGTGTAAATTCAAACGTATATGTGTGTGCATGTAGATGTGCATATGTATAGATATAGATGTGAGTGTCTGTATGTGTATCCATGCTTATTTGTACCTTGCTTGGGTGAAGTGAGTGGGGAATGAAAGAGGAACACAA